>NC_087202.1:57380944-57435129 GCF_015104395.2 Macrobrachium nipponense | reverse complement strand
TGCCAGCAACTTAGCCATCAGGCACTTTCTTGGAACAGATTAGCCATGCTCATGCACGGACTCCTTGCTTTTTTTTAGGCAGGAAACTCAGCAAGACGAGACACAAACCACTATATGTTTGATGGTGAGCTCCTGGGGGCATACCTCGCTGTCAAACACTTCCAACATTTTTTGGAGGTCACACCTCTCAATCTTCAATAGTATATTCAATAAACTGCCAGCCCAATGCCTGGTCACCCGGTCAGTGCCACAACTTGTCAGCCATTGCCGAATTCAACTGCACTCTTCATCATGTCCCTGAGGAACACAACCCTGTCTCTGATGCCCTCTCCAGAATCTCCATCAATGCAGTACACCTCACCCTCCATTACAAGCAGCTGGCTGACAAGCAACTGCGGGACCCAGAGCTCAATGACTGCAAGACCTCTTAATTGTCCATGGTCTGGCACACCCTTCAGGATGATCTACAGGCATCCCTCTTTAAGAAGCGCTTCATCTGTCAGAATATCAAAAGACGGAATGGTGTGGGCCCATGAATGTTCTGCCTGCCAGCTCTCCAAAATCCAGCTTAACAAATTCAGGTGCTGGCTCTTTCATCAACTGCAACACCGTTTTAACCATGTCCATACCAACATTGTAGGACCACTCTCGCACTGTGAAGGGCACCGTTACTTACTCACAATGGTCAACCGCCTGACAAGGTGGCTTTAAGTTACCCCTATGACAGATGCATCTGCAGAAGCATGTGCCAGTACTTTCCTCTCATCATGGGTTTCCAGGTTCAATGTACCCGATCATATCATCTTGTCCGACAAAGGCCACTACCTTCATGTCGCAGCTCTGGACGTCCCTCATCTGCCTCCTCAGCACCAGTTGCATCACACAACCACCTACCATCCCAAGTCCATTGCATGATCAGAGGTTCCATCACACCTTGAGAGCAGCCCTCTTGTCTCCCTACAACTCCTCGTCCTGGTACTCGCAGCTTCTAAGGGTCCTCCTCGGTCTTTGGGCCACACCTAAAGAGGGTCTTGACCTCCCAGGAACCGAAATGGCGATCCACTTGTGATACCTGGCGAATTCTTCCCTGATAATAACACCACCCAACATCATCAGACTCCAGACCATCGTAAAAAAATTCACCCCTTTCCAGCCATCCTACAAGCCTAACAAGATCTTTAACCCGAAGGATCTACACAAGGCAACACATGTATTTACCAGAACCAATGCTGTTTGTCCACCTTTGACCAAGCCTTACGCTGCCCCCTACCAGGTCCTCGACCGCAAGGAGAAAGCCTTCCTCGTCAACATCTGCAGCACGATAGATTGAGTTGCAATCAATCACCTGAAACCAGCATATTTGTCTGGGCACATTACTCCTCCACTCCAGTTTTCAAGGGTGGGACACCCTCTGCAACGCCTTGGTTAACTCTGTATTTCTCACACCGCAAGTGACAGGCATCACAATGCACATAGCATGCACCAGTGGCACCACCGAGAGCACCCTGATTTTGATCTATATAGGAGTCATAAAGGCTAATATCAAATAATTGTAAATGATTGGTCCGTTAGTTACTGCGAAGTTTCCTGGCAGCTGATTGGCCAGCAATTCATATATCACTGTAGTTCATTAGTAAAGTATCATTTCAAGATCATACCTCTTGCCTTAATCCACTCATGCTAAAAGTAAGTTAGATAAGATCAGATGCTAAACTTAAGTGCACCAAGAAGAGAAAAGGAATCTACTTTTTTAGTCATTACGTGACACAACTTTGCAACTCCACCCTTCCCCCTCACCTCCTCCCTCTCTCCCCTTTATTAATATCATCGCGTAACTAACAGTATTTGACTCCTAGAAAAGTTCATTTCAAATAAATGAAAAATTAGAATGAAGAGGTTGCGTAGTTTAATATCGACAAACCTTTTTCGTTCTCTGTTTTTTAAATCGGCTGTTCCCTGTATTGCAGTTTTACTCGTTTATTAGGTTCGTGACGAAGTCATTGTTTAAGTTTGAAATTTCTCTCTCTCTCTCTCTCTCTCTCTCTCTCTCTCTCATGGGTTATCATCCATTAAAGAATGGAGTGTGTGCCCTTTAACTTCACTTCGTAACAACAATTCTATATTATGCTTTTTGATACATTCTTTCGCCAGATATTTTATTAATTTATTTTTTATCTCTATTATATGAGAGAGAGAAACTCGGCAGTTCATCTTATTAATAGAAAGGAATTATCCCTTATTTGAGAAGGATTCATAGCTATTTGCTTAACTGCCTTCTAAACAATTTCAGCGAGAGATTGCCAACTATAGACCACCAGATTTACGACCAAGTTTCCATTTGTAGTACGTTGCCCAAATTATTTAGGCAGTTCTCACGCTTTAGTTTTCTGTAAAAGAAAACTATTGATGTGGCTATTGGTCTGTCCGCATTTTTTCTGTCCGCCTTCAGATCTTAGAAACTACTGAGGAAGAAGGCTGTAAATTGGTATGTTGATCATCCACCTACGAATCATCAATCACACCAAATTACAGCCGTCTAGTCACAGTAGTTTTGATTTTATTTCAAGGTTACTCTAGGTCTCCAGTTGCTACTTTCGTTTTATTTTCACATGTCTTTTATATTGTATTTGTGATTCTGTTTCCTTGAACTATCCAGTCGTACTTTTTATTTTCTCATTTTCATATATCATAATTTTTGCACTTACTATTATGTTTTCCAGATATGTATATGTATGAATCACATTACTTAAATTGTACGTCGCCTTTATTCTTGTGATATACTCTTAAAAAACAAGGAAAGAAGTTAGAGAGTAATAGTATATTATGCGCATGCATGTACGCCCCCACACTTTTAAAAGGAAATGGTAGGTAAAAGGCGTTTCCGTATGAGAGAGAGAGAGAGAGAGAGAGAGAGAGAGAGAGAGAGAGAGAGAGAGAGAGAGAGAGAAGGCCCTCCTAATTCAGATGGATTTTATAATACTTCTTGAAAAATAGGTCTATCATTGCCTCATGAAAGAGATAGTTGTGGCAGGTTTTTTGGTGAAGATTTCCAAATTTTTGCCTCATTTTCCATTTTACCCATTCTTGCATTCCGTCAAACAACATATGAGTTAGTCTCGAGAGTGAATACGTCAACAGAGGTAAGGTTGATTACTGTTTTCTCCCCTTTGCACATATGACACTGCCTGAGTTATTTAGTCTCCATTTTCTAATTACGAAATAATGTTCGTAAAAGCATTTTGTTGCAAAGAGCGGTATTCACATTTTTATGGCGCGGTTTGTTTAAGTAAGGAGAGAATAGTGTCGACTCTTTCTTGAGAAGAAACGTTGCCATAATTTAACAGCTCATCTTAGAAATATTTCTCTCGTAAAACTTCCTTGTTTGCTACGTCTCGCCCTAGAAATGTTTCTCCTGGGAAAGATTCCGGTTCTTGTTGACTCTTGTTCCTCCTCATTTCATAAATGGATTCTTGAGCTTGTCTCGTTCCTTTACTTCCTGGCAGTTTTGGAATCGTTGCAGCACTTTCAAGATCAAAGAGCCTCTCACGCTTGTTTCTATTTTATTTTTAGAATTAAGACTTCAAAGGTATTGCTAGATTTTTTATACATAGACATAAAATGTATATGCATAACTATATATATATATATATATATATATATATATATATATATATATATATATATGTATATATATATATATATATATATATATATATATATATATATATATGTGTGTGTGTGTGTGTGTGTATATATGTATATTTATATATATATATATATATATATATATATATATATATATATGTGTGTGTGTGTGTGTGTGTGTTGTGTGTGTGTATGTGTGTGTGTATGTATATATATATATATATATATATATATATATTATATATATATATATATATATATATATATATATATATATATATATATATATATATATATATATAAAAGTATGTGTGTGCGTGTGCGTGTATGTATGAATTATTATTTTTTTATAATTTGATGTATATAATCTCCAGACTCTAACTACATAATGTTGATAGTAGATCTAACATCGTAATTAGAACCCAGTAAAAGTATGCTATTCGCTAGTAATGTAACTGCAAGTTCCCTACAATGTGGCTAAAATAATATTATCACAGTTTTGAATGGTGAAAAAAAGGAAATCGCGAAACTAGTAGAATATTTTTACCGGTTTCGTCTTATTTTCTTGAAAGGTTACTAAGAATAATTCAAATAATAATTATAATTATGATAGAAATACTATGATCAATCAGACATACTCGAGCTATTGTAAAACTCTCTTGCTAATATTTTATTCGTATGCTGATTTATTAGTTATTTTCATCCTAATATTGATATCTCTCTCTCTCTCTCTCTCCTCTCTCTCTCTCTCTCCTCTCTCTCTCTCTCTCTCTCTGTTTTTTACCATGGGAATTGCGATGATCAGAAGATTGTAATCAGTAACAATGTTATTAGAACGCCGACCATCGATTAATGTTAACTTTTTTAAGTCAGCAAAGACGAAAGTTTTATAAGATACTGGAAATGCACAAAAAAGGAATAAAAATTTCCTTTACACTGTTTAATAGAGCCATGAAAAGAAAATGTTACATGAAAATTCAAAAGTAAATTAGAGGAAAGACTTAGTGTAAAATTGCACCATCTCCTTCCTGATAAATTTCTCTTTAGAGCGCGTCCTCGAATGCACTGTGTACCGGGGAGTTGGAGAAATGTGATGTTCTCAACTAAGGTTGAAAGGGGCATGGGATTATAACTTTATCCAACAAATATTTTAAAAACTGAATAATAACGAGTCCTCTAGTGCCTTCCTTTCCAAAGGAAGACAATGTTTGTGGAATATTCATGTATGTATACACACACACACACACACACACACACACACACACACACACACACACACACACACACACACACACACACACACACACATATATATATATATATATATATATATATATATATATATATATATATATATATATGATATCAAATCACCGTGATTCATATACGTGCATTAAGCTACAAATGTCCTTTAATATCCAATTCGCTCTACCTAGATCTAAATATATTTTCATATGTGTCGACATTTGTAGCTTAATGTACACAGACATACACACACATACTTATCTAACTATCTATCTGTCTGTCCACATCTATCTATCTGCATATATATATTGTTACGAAGTGCCAAGTATCTGGTTACCATTCATCAATTATTACCTCACCAAAAGCCAGACACCTGAACCCTCATAACAGGTATTAAACGACTGAATTCTCTAAAGGCAACAGTGATCCCTTGACACTTACCAGTATTGCACAAAATCAGACTAAGTTCATCAAAACAGGTGTGAGGTAATCTTGTAAGTAATTAAATTAATCAAAGATCATCACTCCATCAACAACTTTAAAAGTCTAAGTATTTCCCTGATTTCAGAAGTCTAAGTACTTCCCTAGTTCTATGTCACTTCAAGTAAATTGAAGGAAAGCAAATCAATTACCACTCTATGTTTCTACCTATCATCAATATAATCAAATGCAAATATACTGGTTAGAAATGAAATACTTATAAAAAATTTAAATACAAAAATTTATTATTAAATTCAAAATTTATAAGTAAAATTCACAATATAAGGGAAAATTACTGTTACTTGAAAACAAAGTAAAGTTTAATTAATTCTTGAATCAAATTAAGTAAAATTAAATCAAAATTAATTTATCACAAAATTCAAGAAAATTAATTCAATCAAAATTAAAAAGTGTTAGGCAATAATTGAAAATTTGAAATTAATTCACAAGTGCTAAACAATAATAAAACTTGAAAAGAATTCTAAGTAAATGTAAATTAATTCACAAATGTTAAATTTAATTAAATTTGCAATGATTAAGCAATAAAAATAACTAAGTCAATTAAATTGTCAATGCAAATAAGAATAAAAAATAAAAAAGGCACACTTCAATTAGAAAATGGAGAAATGCACAAACAATGGACCAAACACCAAACATAAAAATATGCAATGTGTAAAAGTGTAAATCTTTTTCACTCAAAACATTGTAACCATCAGTTTTTACCAAACCTTACGTAACCATCTGTTATTAGTTATTAGTTAACCACAGTTCCTATCCGTTATTAGTTATTAGTTAACCACAGTTCCTATCCGTTATTAGTTGTTAGTTAACCACAGTTCCTATCCATTATCAGTTATTAGTTGCAACTAATAAAAATATAACACACTTTACCTTGGTATACCAAATTCTTTCTTTGCTGTAGGCTTGTTTCACTTTACCAAAAACCAGGCGCCGTTACGAGACAATAAACTCTAAGAAATATCAAATATGAAATTCTCACAAGTTACGAGTGACCAATTTACGTTACATTAATATAATCTCAAGGATGTCGCGGGAGAGAGAGAGAGAGATAGAGAGAGAATGTCTGAACGCCTTGCGGTCCTAAGATATAATGAAATCATCTTCCCTTGCAAAAACTGGACTGAGGAGATGACACAAAACGTTTTTGGCACAAATGCTTCCAGTAGCTTCGAAATTTTACGCAATCTTACTCACAATATGTGAAATGTGCACGTGGCTTTGACAAAGACATACACATACAAGACCAGTCTGTTAAAAAAAGACATGTATTCGTCTCGATCGACTGAAGCAGAAAGGTCTTATCTCATACGATGACAGATTTTTTTCTCCACACACAAAATGAAGATTTGACCTCTCTTATCAAAACGCAAGTTGACAGATCAGGAAAGCAAACGGATCTCGCAGACCCTCCAATCTCAAAGTGTTGACATAATAGGGAAACAACTCGTAGTTTCGAACAGACAAAGAAAATCTCTCTCCTTTTTACATTCTACGTCATATATATATATTCTTTTACAATATGTTATGCGAAATCTGAACACACATTTTAAAACATCCTATCTCTAAGCTATCTAGGAATCTGAAAAAATGTTACACAATTCTACATAACATTTCAAAGAGAGGAAATATGTATTTTGAATGTAGCAATAATAAAATAAAAATAATATATATAGATATATATATATATATATATATATATATATATATTATATAATATATATATATATATATATAGTTAGATAAGTATGTGTGTGTGTAGGCATGTTACTTGTATGTTTTTCTATTTTCCGGTTCGTCATTACGTAAGTTATAAATTGATAAAAAAAAGAAGTGATGTTAGAGGGTATCTATCATAAGAGTAAAAGGATGCTTATATATATGTATATATATATATATATATATATATATATACATATATATAATGCATCCTTTTACTCTTAATGATAGATACCCTCTAACATCACTTCTTTTTTTATCAATTTATAACTTACGTAATGACGAACCGGAAAATAGAAAAACATACAAGTAACATGCTTTGCCTGGAAGTTGTTCATTTAGCTTACAAGCCAACTAATGCATTATTTCCTGTGGAAAGTGGTTCTGTCCTTGCAACCAGTTGCATTTTAATAAATTTGGGATTTGCAGCATTCGGACCTAAAACTGAGGGAAAAAAATAAAATTCCAAGGATGGTTTTGGGTAGAGTTAAATTCCATATAACTCGTTTAAGGGTTCCTTCCTACTAGTAGTCTTCCTAAGTAATTCCATTGTAAATTCCACAGGAAATTGGGCTTGAAACATTTTACAGAATGCGGACATGAAAATAAAACATAATATAAACGATTTTTCAATTCTTATTGGTTAGTAAAATTTTGATTGAAATCATGGAAACAGCGTCGAGATATCGTCGAGATTGTTTATTTAATGGCGGGAAAAAATGTAAAATAACTTACTGGATGTTTGACATATAAACACACATATATACAGGTAATGTGTATACTAGTTCTTGAATACATAATCATGTGTAATGATAAGCACATTTAAAAACTTAATTTCTTATATGCTTATTTATACGCAACCTTTTTGTTTCTGAAACAAACTTCGCTCCACCTACAAAAACATGTTTTGAAAGTTTCTCGTAGTTGATGTTGCCCTTAAAGACTAATGGAAGGAGGAGATTGCAGTTGAAAGGAACAGCCAGAGTGAAAGACGGCAAAATAAATTATCTAACTTTTCCAGAACTTTGTGGGATAAAAGCTTGGGGTCCGAGTGAATGACGGTTTGGTGGAAATTGGGGTAACAAAACAATCGAAAACATGTTACAAATAGAGTTCGATGTGATAGATGTCAACATTTACTAGTATGTATCTTAGAGCAATTAGAATTTTTAGCCTTGAATGCTTGGACGATGAGTTTAGAATTATTGACAAAATAGGAAATTCATTATATTAGCCTTCATAGTTTTTGGAATTGTGTAAGAATAAGGCAAAGAAGATATATTAAAATCCAACCAGAGTTAATACAGAACTTAAGAATATTTTCTGTCTACCTTTTCACCCCAATTTCATACATGTAATACCAATTGCAAGAAACTATTGATATCAATTTAGTATTAAAATGTAACAATATTTCAGGGAATGTGTTAATTAAGAATAGTCCGTCCAGTTTAAACAATATTGTATACAGTATCCCTTGTAAAGATTGTAATAAGATCTATATTGGCCAGACATCAAAAGGATAAAAAAAAATGAGATGTTTCCAAGGCAAACCCTCTTTCAAGAGGCATAACAAACAGTGGCATTTCAGATCATTGGCTTAATCTGCGAGGCCAACGACTATCAGAAAAGAAATTTTCTGGAAACTGTATTCATTGAAGCAACGGGCACCAGGAATATTAACCTCTGGCCTGGATTATCTCTTGATCCTCTTACCCTGTCCTTTTTGTTTGGAGAACATGCTGCCCGAATCAAGAAACTGTGACTCCACCCATCACTATTAATTTTGTATATAAAGCTCAGTAAACTATGTTTTTACTCAGTTTGAACTTGAAAATGTAGAATAAACTACGAAAGTACTTGTTCCTAGTCCCAGTTTTCACTCGCTTACGTGGATTTTATTATATATGTACACACACACACACACACACACACACACACACACACACACACACACACACACATATATATATATGATATATATATATATATATATATATGATATATATATATTATATACTTTTTTTTTCATTTTTTTTTTTTTTTTTGTTCTGGACGATCTTTAATGTGGCATTAACTACCTTGATGCTCACTTTCCTCACTGCAGCGTTTAGTCCATCTTCAAAATTCTAGTTAAGGATACAGTCGGGGTGTGGTTTCCATTGATTTTTCTCGCTACGGTCCGTTTCGCCTGTGTCGCAGGATATGTCAGGCAAGAACTAAGGTAGTAAGGTATTATAAAATCTTCCACTATAGTACGTATATAATTCCAAGAGGACGGCAGTTTGGGTATTTAGGGTTGGTTGCTATGACTTTTATTTATAATGCTTAGTTTCCAAGGGGGGTTGTTAGTTATTTACATGTTATTATATAGTATAATTTCATTAATGAATTAGTTTTACAATTTACCTCTAGTTACTGTATTACTAATAAACTGATTAATTTCTTTGTCTCTAGTATTCGCGCCGGGCTTGTTTTGGCGGTGACCTTGACCCTGTTTCCTGTCCCTGGGGGGATGGGAGAGCAGGGCCTTATCTCCTGTACGTTTAGCTGGCGCTTGCTTTTTGTTATACACACTGCCTCTGTTATTGTCATATCGCGATATTTATTGCATTTGTATTCAGTGCTGGTGATGCTATTAGGTTTTGTAACGATGGCCTCTTTTGTTTGTCCTTGTAGTGTTGCTTTTCATTTCAAGGGATGGCAGTAGGTTGGTCGTGCAATATACCCATCATTTTATGTTGGTGTCGGGGGATCGTGGCTTAACTCCCTTCTTAGTAATTTTCTTGATGATGTTGCTGTTGTTGCATTCATTGTTAAAATTAGTCTGGTAGTATATTGTTATCCGTTGTCCTATCTCCTTGTTACGTTGTTCTATTTTGTTGTTTTGTTGTAAGTAGCGATCAAGAAACTCGTATTTCTTCTGATTGTAAGAAGACATTGTTTGTGCACAGCTGTCGTATCCTGTCCTGCTCCGCGTGTGTCACTTTCTACGTGGCACAGTGGGCCGTTTATAAACCCCGGGCCACTCACCTCTCCCATTAAGGCAACGTCCGACCTTGGTGTCATATTCTCTTGTCCATGTGTTTACTAATACGCCTAAAATGGTGTTTTTTTTTCTATCTTGTGCTCTACAGTGAAATTTAACACGGATTTCTACATAAAGATGTCTTTCCATTTTTGTGCATTTATATATATCTATATATATATATATATATATATATATATATATATATATATATATATATATATATATGATAGAAAGAGTATGGCCAGCAGAAACGTCAGCAGTTTTCCGTTAAAACTTTAGTTCTATCCAAAGCCTACGTTTCAGGATACGAATCCCATCTTCAGGGCTAAAAACAGGGCATAATTAAAATTCTATGCATTAAATCAGGACTATAAAATGGGGCACAGTAATAATAAAATTATACTTTTAAAGAATTATATAGATTAATTATATTACATCAGTGAAATTCGAACTTTATATAAAAGCAAAATGGTAACTAATTAAATAAGAGAGTAACAGCAAAGAGCAAAGCTACTAAGTACAATGACCACGTTTCCTTACCATCCTTGCTTTTATATAAATAAAAATTCGAATTTTCACTTGATGTTGATGATAATTGATCTAGAAATAAGTTTTTCAAAAGCATAATTTACTACTGTGCCCCATTTTAGTCTGATTTAATGTATATAGAATGTTAATTTTGCCCTGTTTTTAGCCCTGAAGATGGGATTTGTATCCCAAACGCAGGCGTGGATAGAAATAAAGTTTTTAACTGAAAAATGCTGAAATTTCTGCTGGCCATACTCTTTCTATTAAAGATCCGAGTTTCTAGAAGCGACAATGCCATTCATTATATATATATATATATATATATATATATATATATATATATATATATATATATATATATATATATAGTAAGACATAGGGTTTTGATTAATTATATATTGTTCGTGCATTCTCTGTAACCTGTGGAATGTGGAGGACCGTGCAGAGATAACGACCTGAGAGTAGCTGATCAATGAGTTTCTAGGGGGATGGCGTGAGATAAAAATGCTTAGTTCGTCGAGTCAATGTACGACAGTTTATGAACTCTTCCCAAAGTGCCTTTGTGAAACTAGATGCAGCTAGAACCGCGAGGCGCTAGCGAACTGTGTGTTCGTATGTGCGTGTGCGCCTCTTCTATTCATAATGCCAAGTTTATATTGGGAAGACTTGACACAGACATTCGGGGAGGAAGGCGAAGCCATGATGGCAGATGCCAAAGTGTTTTTATTTATCAGTGAGTGATATTCCGGTTGGGAATGGGTAAGTGTTTACCTTCACTTTAGCCAAAGGGGTGGCTTGTTTGATATTTTGTAAGATGTTCCATTTTATTTTAACTTTGTCTTTAAACTTGTGTGTGTACTTACCGAATGTGTTCTGTATCTTTTGGCAGACGGTTCTGGATTTCGGTGGGACAGAGTTCCCAGGGAACAGGTGTGACCTTTTGGGTGACTTGACAATGAGTTGTTTTAAGTTAGTCTGTAAAGACTGGATTACTTAGTTAATTGATTTAGTTATTGTAAATAAACGTTATGTTATGATGCAACTCTCTCATTTTCATTACCTGTTAGAATGGAGAGAAAGAGGTGGAGAGGAGAGAGAGAGAGCGATGAGAGAGAGAGAGAGAGAGAGAGTGGGGTGATTGCGGGAGAGAGAGAGAGAGCCTGTCTGTGTAGTGGGTGTGGGGGTCTGCCTTCCGTTTCGTGTCCACGCTTACCGTATGAAATACATGAGGGTTTTTCCCACGTAATAGTGGTGTCAGCGGTTAAAAAGGGGATATAGAAAGTTTCTTGCTTTTCTATGCCTAGGAACGCCAATGAAGAGATATGAGTGGCCAGTTAGAAAAATAAAAAGGGGCCGTGACTTAGCGATAGTTTTCGAAACGACAAAGCTTTGTGGGGATTGTGGAAAAAACGTTTTTAAACTGTTAGTTTTCAGTTACTTAGTGGAAAAAATGAGAAAATGTCTGTCTGATTAACTGTGCTAAAGGGAGGGAAGGATTTTTATGGGACTCAGCATTTTTCCCAGGGAGTCAGCCTGAAGCAGTGAGCGCACCCAGTGTGACTTTTGCTTGTGCAATGACGAGTGTTCCGAGATACCTGTGCGGCGGTCGTTGTTATATCACTACCGTGTTTTACGAAGAATTTCGAGTTCTTTTTTCCCATTATTCCATGAGTGGTGAGTGTTAAAGAACTATTGTTATCAAAAAGGAGTGGGTTTTTGTTTAAATATTTCAGGGTTATGGGATTGGTTCAAGAGGTCAAAACAATTTTTTTCTTTCCCCATAGTGAAGTGTTTTCTTTATTTGCACGTGTTTATAATAGACGTATGCATTCGTCGTTTGTTTAAAACATAGGAGTGTATTTTTCTATGCATGGGAACTGGCTTATATAAGCAGATTTGGCTTAGTGAGGACAGAGCGGCCACAATTTTTAAGGGGCTCAGCATATTTCTGCAGAGAGGCGCCTTGCATTGCGAGGGTGTACGGGCATCCCTTGGGAGGGGTAGTTGCATGGGTACCACTAGCCTCACTCGAGAGATAGTGCAGGGGAGGGTATTGCGAGATGGGGGATACTACTGGTATGCCTCGGGCTGTTCTGCTGCTCGACTGAGGGGTTGTTCTCAGGGGGGAGAAAATTTTTTTTTTTTTGTCTCAGTGTGGGTGAACTTCCCCTTTTCCTTTTTTTTTTTTTTTTCTTAGTGTTGGAAATGGATTTGGCTTGACATTGAATGCTAAGATGTCAGCTGATTGATAAGTTGATGAAGTGAAATGCCCGTAGAGTCTTTTTTTAGGAAAAGAGATTTTTTTTTCTCTCCCTTGGATGAAGAGAAAAGGAAATAAAGAGATTTTTCTTTTCCGAAAATGAGGGAAAAGTAGTTAACATGCACGGGATGTGTTATATGTTTCTTTGTGCCTTGAAAGACACAAATATAAGGGGGATACACAGATTATTTTTTTTATTGTGTTGGAGAAATTACTTTGAAATGCCGATGATTGGTGTTGTAATCTGTGTTGTGTGGCCAATGGTGTTATGTCATGGTGTTGCATGCTGAGAAATTGTATGTCATAGGATTCAGCAAATACTGTTGTATGCTATTTTTGAATTTCACCCTTACTTGAGAGTTTTGCTATGAAGAGTTATTATTATTATTATTAAATAATTGTTATACTTGAGATGTGTCACGGGAGGTTTGCCTAAGTATAATTAATCATACGGGAGAATTGTTTTACGAGAGATTTGAGATATTTCATGGGAGATATTCAATAATTATTACAGATAATTATTCAAGGAGGAAATTATTACGATGAATTAATGGGAGAAGTCTTGTGTTAATTATTTGTTGAGTTTTTGTAACTTTGGAGAATATTTCAGTGATTCACGGGGATGAGTTTTGCTGAATCTTGATGAATCTGGCTGAATCTTGGTGAATTGTGTGGAATTTTGCTGAATTTTGCTGAATTTTGCTGAATTTTGCTGAATTTTTTGCTGAATTTTTGGAGAATGGACAAGCATTAACATTGGTGATTTTTTTTTGTACTGATACTGATGATTTTGATGATAGCAATTTTTTTTGGTGATTTTGTGATAATGATATTTCTGATACTGATTTTTATATACTAATACGTGGTTTGGTGGGTGTTTTAATGCTGTCAAGGGAGGTGAAATCTTTTGTGATTATGGGAAGAACTAACAACACATTGTTTTAGTTTTTTTTTTTTCCTTTTTTTTTATGAGTTCAGCAGATAATTGCTTGACATCTAGTGAGTTACGGGAGATAGTTAATGGTGCCGTTGATTTTTCTTTTCTCCTTTTTTTGAAAATTAGCCATCGCTGACACAAGTTTTTTTTTAACCATGGGTGAATTTGAATTTGTTTTTTTCTCTCCAGTAGTGTGAATAATATTACTCAGTCATGACTTAGAGCCATTTAAGAGAAAGTGTTCGTGTTTTTAGCTATTTGATGCTATAGAGTAATATATGGGAGATTTTCTTGCACGTTTTGATTGCATACATAATGGCACTACATTTTTTTATACTGGGATATTGTTTGACTGTTCCAGGAAAATTGTGAGTTTTCTTGCACAATACATTAGTTGTATTTGTGACAACTTTGTGAGAGATAGGAACTTGGTTAAGTTTTCTAGTGGCTTATGTCGTAGTGCATATGGGGAAGTCTTTGCTTAGACACTGTGAATTTGGAGTTCTGTTATAATGACTTGTGGCCACATTGGTTGATTTGTTTTTTCTAGAATTTTCTAGACAGTTTTATTTGCCGAGTTTTTGCCCTTTTTTTTAGCAGTTATGCTAAATGGAGTGAGTTTTATAGTTTTTTACTATAACATTGAGTTATTCTCTGGAGAATTGGAGTTATAATTGAGATATATTATTTTTGGGGAGATAATTGGAGGTATATATTATTTGAGTTATATTTGAGATATATATATGGGAGATATATTTTTGGCCATTTTTGATATTTGCAATGTGGTATGAGCTATGTTTAGTTCAATTATTTTGCAGCCATCTTTGTTGCAAATGGAGACACATATTTGGAGATTATGGGGCAATATTTGGGAGTGTGTGAGTTAGATGCCTTGAGTGCACATTTTTTTGGAGATGGGATTTCATTTTTGATATTCCTTTTTTGGAGATATATTTTTTGGAGCCTTGTTTGTTCCCACACGGAGTTATTGGGGAAATAGAGGTAAATATTTGTATTTGCCGAAATAGAGGTGATTATCTCTATTCCTGGAGTGGTGTCTTTTTTTCTACTGAACAGTGGTCTTTGGAGAAATAAGAGAATAATATAGGGGGTTGGTTATTAACCAAATGGAGGAAATATTTCTATAACCGGAGTGGTGTTATTATTGATATGATGTCTCATAATGGAGTTGGAATTAATCTTGGGCGGGTGACCCTTTTTTTTGTGGTTATGGAGTTTTTTCGAGACAAGAGAAGATTTCTGTGGTTATCTTTTTTGATTTCGTGACTATTTAGAGGCGAGTGGCATTACTGCATTACGAGTTATTTGGAGATGTGTGTGCATTTTTCATGTTCACAAGTGTGTTATTCTTGGAGAAATATAATTTGGGAAAAGTCATGTTGAGAGAATAAGTCTTCGAGACAAATTTTTGAACACATTAGTCATATCCTGGAGTTAATTCTGTGAAATGTGGCAGTTAGACCTTTTTTTCTTGAGAATCATGAGTTTCCAAACTTATGTGTCTGACTAGACAATTTTTGTGCTGTTGTTTGAGCATGCGTCCGCAGGTGATTTTTCTGCTGACAAGCGATGTGATGAGCCGTGTGCTGAGCTGTGCTGTTTCTTTTCTTCTGATGGTGACAGATCAGAATTTTTTGCAATATCTGGAAATGTTAGCTATAGCATTTCACGAAAGCGCAAGTATGAGAGTTTGCTTTCTGGCAAATTCCGTGGTTTTACATGGAGCATTTCTTGGGAAAACGCGGGAGTTATGCATATTATACATGTATTATGTATTTTTTTTGTTTTTGTGATTGGGAAACTCTACTTGTGATTATCTTTTTTTTTATTATTTTTCTTTCCTTCCTTTTCCTATGAGAGATATGATTTGGGGATTGAGCTTAAGTAGCATTTCTTTTTTGGACGGGAGATGTGATTTTTCGAGGGTTGCTATTTACGTACAAATGGGAGTTTGACATTAAGTCTCATGTGATTAATTATTGAGCAGTAGAGAGGGGTTTTGCTGTTAAAAGTTGGAGATTTTTTTGCTGATTTTGTGGGTTGTTTTAAATGTCAGAGCATTGAGAGAATTTTTTGTTTTTTGGGTCTGGGTGTTACGTGATTCTTTTCTTTCTTGGGCTTGTTACGAATTTTTTCTTTTTTTTGTGAGCACATTCGAGTTCGAAATGTGAGTGCAGAATTCCGTGGAGTTGCTGTGATTTCTGAGTTGTGTGTGTGTGCTGATGTGCGAGTTTTGGAGAAAGAATTGGAGAACTTGATGTTTCTTTTTTCATTTTTTAGAGAGTTGTGATAATGACTTATCATTTTAGTAGTCATATTTAAGGGAGTTAATTGGGAGACGTTCAGTTAGTATTTCTGACCTTTTTGAGATCGTTGTTGATAGAGGTAGTATGTTTGGGTTAATTTTCTTAGATGACCAAAGACCTGACTGACATACTAAAACGCCCAAAAGTCCCCGACTCCACCGCAAGACGTCCACCAGCCGTGAGGTTGCTGCCATGTTGTCCATGGTGATTACAAGTATTTCCATGATGGGTGATCGAGAGAATTCTACAGCGTGTTTTTTTGGGGATCTACAAGAAGCCGTGAGAGTCTTCTACGATGAGGGAGGCATTCCGTCTTCCTACAGTTGCTACAGTCTACTGTCTGTTCAGCTACTTGCAGACAAGCGAAGAGGGATATTCAAGAATCCTAATGCAGAAAATATGAGAGAAAATGCGTCTTGTGTTATTGGGAGATTAAAGCGTGATAAGACTTTATTTTATAATGACAGAGACGTGCAGTTTTACTTATTTTGTTTTAAGCCGGCCAATGTTTTATATTGTATAAGCAATTTTGCTAGGCGGGAGCTAGGCATATAGGTGCGGAGGGCCGAGCAATCTGTAAGGAACATAGGGTTTTGATAATTATATATTGTTCGTGCATTCTCTGTAACCTGTGGAATGTGGAGGACAGTGCAGAGATAACGACCTGAGAGTAGCTGATCAATGAGTTTCTAGGGGATGGCGTGAGATAAAAATGCTTAGTTCGTCGAGTCAATGTACGACAGTTTATGAACTCTTCCCAAAGTGCCTTTGTGAAACTAGATGCAGCTAGAACCGCGAGGCGCTAGCGAACTGGTGTGTTCGTATGTGCGTGTGCGCCTCTTCTATTCATAATGCCAAGTTTTATGGGAAGACTTGCACAGACATTCGGGGAGGAAGGCGAAGCCATGATGGCAGATGCCAAAGTGTTTTTATTATCAGTGAGTGATATTCCGGTTGGGAATGGGTAAGTGTTAACCTTCACTTTAGCCAAAGGGGTGGCTTGTTTGATATCTTGTAAGATGTTCCATTTTATTAACTTTGTCTTTAAACTTGTGTGTGTACTTACCGGTCAATGTGGTTCTGTAATCTTTCGGCAGACGGTTCTGGATTTCGGTGGGACAGAGTTCCCAGGGAAAGGTGTGACCTTTTGGGTGACTTGACAATGAGTTGTTTTTAAGTTAGTCTGTAAGACTGGATTACTTAGTTAATTGATTTAGTTATTGTAAATAAACGTTATGTTATGATGCAACTCTCTCATTTTCATTACCTGTTAGAATGGAGAGAAAGAGGTGGAGAGAGAGAGAGAGATGAGAGAGAGAGATGAGAGAGAGAGAGAGGAGATGTGGGGTGATTGCCGGGAGAGAGAGAGAGAGCCTGTCTGTGTAGTGGGTGTGGGGGTCTGCCTTCCGTTTCGTGTCCACGCTTACCGTATGAAATACATGAGGGTTTTTTCCCACGTAATATATATATATATATATATATATATATATATATATATATATATATATATATATGAATAACTTGATCACGAAGTATATAAAACGTGATGCTATGCATAAATAAAGGTGATGTCACAGAGGAAGATGGAAAGACGAGAATGCCTTTACTTAGGCAAAAATGAAGGTACAGGGTCGGGTAGACCGATAGATCTTGGCATTCTCGTTTTTCCATTTTCCTTCGTGGCATCACCTTTATATATCTATACATATTATATATATATATATATATATATATATATATATATATATATATATAATATAATCTATATATATATATAAATAAATATACGTATATATATATATATATACGTATATAATATATAATATATATATATATATATATATATATATATATATATATATATATATATATATATACGTATATATATATAACGTATATATATATATATATATATATATATATATATATATATATATATATATATACGTATATATATTGTGTGTGTGCGTGTAAAATGTGGATTTTGGATTAATAATCTCACAATAATGATTTACAACCTGGAATTCACGTAGCAATAGAACTGGACACCTCTCATCCACCACCCCAATAAAAACCAAGGCGCGGGCAAATGTCAATCTGTGAAGGGTTCCAATAAATTCAATTAATTTGTTTAAAAGGGCAGAGACCTGTGGACGAAAAAGTGTCCCGGATGGAAAGCCACGTTTCGCATTGCAAACTGCAGGCCATATTTTTGGAAGAGAAATTAATATCGATGTATGACCCGCTTACCTAAAGCCGTGCCGGAGGAAACACCAGTTTAGAATTTTTATTTTGGAAAATAGCAAAGTATCATGATTTCATACTTGCATACATACATTACATACGCACATACAGCATCTTGTCATACGATAGCCTTTATATATTATATATCCCTATATATATATATATATATATATATATATATATATATATATATATATATATATAAAATAAAAGGCGCTCATAAAAACGCCAAAATATAGAAATTACTATACTTCAGAGAATGTTGTCTCTTTCTTCAGGTAGGTAATGAATGGGAAAGTTACGGAAAGGCGGTATTTATACCAACCATCCGAAGGTGTGTGTGTATGTGTGTGTGTGTGTGCGACGCGCGCGTGTATGTATGTACCTTATGATTAAATGACATCATGGGCTAAAATGAGTTATCTTCCTGGCCCTATAGTGAGTAAATTTGTAATGTCCTTTCTTTTTTTTTTTTTTTTTTTTCTTTTTTTTAAGTGAAGCTGTAGGGTTTCGATAAGTAAGGGATAATCAGGGGAGGAATGCTCCATTTCCTTGCATGAAAGGGCATGGGGACAGAGACAAGGTTGTTAGAAAGGGGAAGGTATTAAAAATCCCATTTCAGACATTTGAGGACGTGAAGAGATGCTGCTGTAAATTGGATTACCTTGCATCAGTGTTGAGGGTAATTTCACGCTACTCATTTCAAGTTTGGTTGGTTGCTACATTTAGTATGTCATGGTACTTGGTTAAATTGTATCTGTTTAATGCTACTTTTAATTTTAAGGGAATTAGTATATTCAGTTGCTTCTTTTTTTTGCGTAAATACATGCTAATGAAATACTGTCATTATGTATATGTTGATTTTTTTTAAAGAAAAAGAAATTCATCCTTTAATGAATTTAATGTTGAGTGAGGCTCATGGCTCATGTACGAATACTCAAGGTTTTTGGATTGTAAAGCCGTGGAAATTCACATATTACCTGAGTTTCGCTGGAGTGGAGCTTGTGATAATGAATTTATAAGATTTTTAACCAGTTGACTGATTGGAAAGATCAACTTACACTGAAGTATTAGAGGCTCATAAGGTTTTCCTAAATACGGCTTTTTATATTGGGTATGAAGGTATGAAGAAGTAATCCATATTTGTATATAAAACAAGTAAAAATGCGCCGAAAAAACTTTGGCACAGCCGCAAACAGGTGGTGGCCTGCGTTGTTGGCACCTGTAGAAATCGAGACGCGCGATTATGGCTAAATTTAGCCTTGAATAAATTAAAAACTACTGAAGCTAGAGGGCTGCAGTTAGGTATGTTTTATGATTGGAGGATGGATTATCAACATAACAATTTGCATCCCTCTAGCCTCAGAACTTTTCAAGATCAGCGGCCGTACAGAAAAAGGTGCGGACGGGTAGACGAACAGCCATCTTAAATAGCTTTCTTATACAGAAAACTAATAAAGGTTAAACACTCAGCAAGTTCTGTTTCCATGAATTTTTTGGATGCCCTAAACACGTTATACACTTGTTTTGGAGACTGCAAGCCAGAAAAACAATAAAATTAAGCCAGACGGAAGAGACTTGTAGTATTTGTCAAAAGCAGCTTGGCTGAAAGTATCTAGAGGCTGGAGACGTGAGTCTAAGATATTAACACAATTTTCTCGTTTGACAGTTGCCTGGAAAATATGGACTGCTAGGTTCCCTTTCATTTACAGACTGGGATTAATCTTTGCAAACCTTCATAAACCTTAGTTTACTAGTCACTTCACATTTATCTTTATCAAAATTTTGACTACAAATCGAAGCAAAGTTAAAAGTACCCGAGGCTTGATCAGATATTTAATTCATATCATTATACTGTTCTCCAAATTTTAGTTCATCATACTAATGAAGTAAATTATTTAGCTTTCAGCTTGTATCTTCTGAGTCTTTACATTCAGACACAAATATTTAAATAGCATTGTTTTATATTATTTTGGTGAATAACTTCATCATCGTAAGCCATGACGGTATTACACTAATGCTAATCAGGTATTTCAGCGAAACAAAAGAATGATGATTGTAGAGTATCTTAATTCAACGTAGTAGACTATCAAGTTAATTATTTCGGTATGGTTCACAAAGTATAGGTTATGTGAGGCCGCATAAAATCTGCAAATATAAATCAATATTAACTTTATGATATTCCAGAGCATAACCGTACTACGTTTCGGAATACTCTCTCTCTTCTCTCTCTCTCTCTCTCTCTCTCTCTCTCTCTCTCAAAGTCGAACTTGTTACACATTTTCCTACCTAACGATGAATCATGTCCGCATCTGCTACAATCCTCTAGTAACTGTCGCCCCAAGGTTAAGTAAGTATGTGGGTGCGTGTATGTGTCTGTGTAGTATGTATTCTGTGCTTCACTGGGATGTATTCTTTATAAATCTCAAGACTCTCTTCAAGACTTTGGAGAGGTAAGGGACCTGTCTTGACTCTCTTTTGTTGCGGAAGCGTCTTCACGAAGTGGATCCCTTCCTTCTGTCCTTACCTCTTACGTTTTCCTTTTACGAATTAATGGTTAAAAAGGTAGTCTGGGTCTCGAAATGCATTTCAACATTCTAATTCCAGTAACCGTCCAAGAGTGCTTCATGTCAGTGATTCCAGATGATCGTTTTATACAAGTTCGTATAATCTATTTTATGTCGATGCTTGTTACCTGCTTTTGTCTCGATATCATTTTGCCGATTGTCTTCCATCGATTCGTCGTATAATGACAAGAATCGATTTCATTAGTGTGTGTGTGTGTGTATTAGGTCCTCGAGTGAATACTCTCATTCATGTTTGCATATGCATCTTTTATTATGATTCTCTCTATACTATGTGTGCATTAGGTGACACTGCTTATGTGGAGATAATAGGATTTTGAACAAATTTGATATTTCTTTCGTCGTCTTTCGAGGTAAATCTTTAGGTACATTATCATATGAGAATGACCGGTGACTTAACTACCTCCCGATTCCTCTATAAACTGCTATTTATACCATCATTATGTTGCCAACAACTGTTAAACTTACCACCTGAGAGAAAAGAGAGAGACGAGAGAGAGAGAGAGAGAGAGAGAGAGAGAGAGAGAGAGCGCTAACAACTTAAGCGGTAAATCAGTCTTTATCCCTTACTTGTCTTATTCAAGAGCTATAAGTATCTCTCCCCTCAAGCACCTTATTTTTTTACCTCCACCATTATCTAAAGATCAGCTGCCAAGGTCAAGTTTTATGCGTAGTCTTTATTTATGGAGAGGGGCGTTGCGTGGCTTGGTCCAGGTGGGGTCTCCACAATTCTGTTTGCCCCATTTCTTCTGCTTTGCATTCGTTCCTAAGCTAACACTTTTATATCATTACCCTTGAAATAGTCCTCGATTTATTTTTCCTGTTATTTCTAATTGATTTCCTTCGCCATTCATTTCCATTACCAAAATTCCTTAAGGACACATAATGCTACGGAGAATTGGCTTTATGTCCCAAGCTCTTAACCAGCAAACGAATTCATTTAGTGACTGTTTATTATCTGATTCTAAATAGCAGTGATAGAATTCTTTCCATTACTATTCAGTTACTTAAATATAGAATAGAGGAATACAGATTGTAAAACGTATTGTCTGTGCGAGGTAACAAGCATCGACATAAAATAGATATACGAATGTATAACGGAATCACTGGGATTCGATGTATAACGGAATCACTGGGATTCGATAGTATAAACGGAATCACTGGGATTCGATGAGCTACTCATAAGAATTTTATGAATGTATATGGAGCGTCTGCTGCTCCGGAAACCATTGAAAGTGAAATAGGTTGTTTAAAATTAAACTTGATTCCTGTCAACCCATTAAAAATTGGCACATTTTTTACACAAAGAAAAACTAACCACCGCATTCCATGAGGAGCCGACGTCATTTATAAATTTAATTGTCCGGGTTGTCCTGGTATTTACGTCGGATCGACAAACGGTTACTAAAAGTGAGATATTCTAGTCACTTAGGTGTTAGCTACAGAACAGGACAACGAATAACAAATCCAGAATTATCCAATATCCGTAACCACGTCAAAATATGTAAAATTAATATTGATAAAACACATTTCTCAATCATTGACAGCACTCCCAACAATTACTTAACGACACTTGAGTCATTATACACCAAAACTACTAGTTCCTTCTCTAAAATGCTAACGTGGCTGCTGCCACGTTGTATTTAGCATAACTGAGGATCTGGGCCGAACTGTGTTTTCAAATCATTCCCTTCTTTACTTTTACTTAGGGTACTTGTCCTCTCCTTATTTGTTTTAAATGTTTCTGTAAATTTTAATTACCATATTCTTAAAGTTTTGAGTCTATTGCTTGTTTTAGATGTTCTCTAAGGTTTTTAATTAACTTATTATCTTGATATTTTAGTCTTAATGTATTATTTTACTATTAATTAAATTGTCACAATTTATAATTACAGGCTGAAGATGTACTCTGAAGAAGTATGAAACGTTCCTAATAAAATATTCTTCAATATGTTTGGTGGATTCCTGGACCCTTTATATATATATATATATATATATATATATATATATATATATATATGTATAGATATTATATATATATAATATATCAAGATATATATTAGATAGGCATACATATGTATATGTATGAGAGAGAGAGAGAAGAGAGAGAGAGAGAGATCTGGCAGAAGGGATCTCTATTCAAGAGTTTGAGAAGGAAAATAAATTCATATCCGCTCTGAGGTTGCAGGAAAGATGTTTGTCACACCCTGTTTCGAAGACCATTCCATTATTCATCCCTGCCCCTTCGCTTTTTGATGTTAAAAAAAAACAAATAAATAAACGATGCAGTATGTTCGTCTTGTATATTTCCTACTTTGCATGGATTTTATGTTAGATTAATGGTGTGAGATGTAACAAAAGGTTTAAACAGCACAAGATTTCCGAATCCTGCTGAACATGATGTGTCATATATCTAAGAAAACCTGAATTAATATGGCCAGAATATGGACAAGGTGATGAAGTATCAGTAACAACGAAAGGAGAAACGAATATTAAGGTTGCCTATTTCAGATATTCAGAAATAGCGATATGAAGTAGGGATTTTCTTGAGTTGGAAGTTTGTGAAAGTCTAAATAATGGAAATCAAACGATAAGCAAGCCGAGTAACCATTTTAAATCAAATAGACTGAAAATGCATGCGAAAGTAAAGGCGCTGTCACACTAGCGAAATTTCCGTTGACTTTTGAATTTGACGCCGACTTTTCATGTTTTGACGACGACTTTCTGGTGTCGTCGTCACGAATTTTGAAAACGGTACCGATCGAATTCAACCCATCGCTACCGTCGACTTTATTGTTTGTTTATATTTCGGAGAGCGTGCATTTCAAGTCATCAGATGCAAGGTTATGGAGTTCATGATGGAGTTCATTTGTTACATGGGACCAGATTGGCAGAACAGTTTTTGGTCGAAGATATAGGGGAGAGACGATGCTATGGGTTTCATAAGCATGCTATTTTTATGAAAAAGGGTCTTAAATGAAAAAGATTACCAAGAGATCACCATGCGACCCAGGGAAAACTTTCCTGAACTTGCTGATCTTTATACAGATAAGCATGCTATAGCCTATCGTGAATATCAGATTGTTGTATAGCCTAGGTCTGCTCTCATGTGTATTTTTTTTTTTTTTTTTTGTTTTTGCATTAGCAAATAATATAGAGAAAAATCTTTAAAATTTTCTTTAGCTTCATTTATAATACAGTCTGACTGGTTGTGTAAACAAGGTTACGAATAGCCTATCTAGGCTACCCCTAGCTTATTTTTTTAAATAAAACTTTACGCGCCTTTTTAGCCAGGACCGAACCAAAGACTTTTTTTTTTAAATTATATGCAGCATCATTAAACACATGCAAGCACGACCCACTAGTTGCTTTGTGTTATATAGCATAGTTGTTTTATCATTCAGGGAAGTCACAGCTCAGATGGTTTGTTTACGTTTTGAACGACAACTTACATTATGAAGAAAAACGTGTGTGACAACCAGAGTACGGAATGACGTCGACTTATTGGAAAGTCGACGACAAACTCAGAAAAAGTCGACGGAAATTTCGCTAGTGTGACAGCGCCTTAAGAGTATGCATAACTCCAGTGTGATCTGCACTGCTATACGAACATGAATCAAGGTATGGCAATGACGTTACTTTTAAAAGATTTTGTTGATGTAAGAATAAGGCTTTAAGAAGAATGTTTTAAATCACATGGCAGGATAGAGTTAGAGATGATACATAGAAGAAATTCCGAAGTTCCATACGTAGATGAGATAAAGATCGAAAATTATTAAAGAAGTCTTGTACATGTCCCTCTCACACCGCCTTCGGTTGGTGTCAACTATGTTTTTGCAGGCACCAGAGGAGTTGGATTAGAGCTGAGACGGGAGGCTGGAGATGAGAAGCTTGTGGTAGATAAAGCTCAGAAATGACGTCAGTGGCAGAATTCCACAGAGGCCCTTTGCGTCAAACTGCGTTGGAGGCGATGATCATGGTCAGAGTAACAACAGCCCGTAAAAGGAATCGTTTGAACGGACTGCAAAAGAACGATATAAATAAGATGCTTAGGAGAAAAATAAATGGGACAACCCTGAGAAAAAGACATGTTATTCAGGATTAGCTTCACTGTTGTTAAAAGCGGGATAAGGAGGCGGTGGAGTCTTATGCTGCCTTAAAAAAGCTTTGGAAGAAATTTTATGTAATTCTTAAGAAAGCTGGCAATGGGCTTTCATTAAACAGGAAATTAGTATTCTACGGTTTAATTCTTAACACTAATGACCCTGTGGGATATGTGGATAGAAAGAAAAAAGAAATAACACACACACACACACACACACACACACACCCATATATATATATATATTATCATATATATATATATATATATTATATATATATATATATATATATATTATATATCATATATATATATATATATATATATCTAATATATACTATATATATATCTAATATATCGTAATATATATATATATATATATATATATATATATTATATATATATATATATATGTGTGTGTGTGTGTGTGTGTGTCTGTGTGTTGTGTGTGTGTGTGTGTGTGTATTTGTGTATTTTTGTCGTGTGTATATAAATTATAGAAATCATAAACTTTCTATGTATGATTTTAATGACGGTAGGGACAGGCGTGTATGATTTGACACGAGTCCACCTCCCCCCATTCTCTATCTCTCTCTCTCTCTCCTTTTACTGTTTCCATTACGCTCATCTAACCTGGCAGTCGTGCAACCGCTGGTATTCATGCGTCGGAAGCTTCTGAATTCTGCATCCATTCAATAAGGCCAAGTTCGATTTCAAAACGGCTACCGTCTTCAACAACCCCTTTCCGGTTTTTTTCCCTTTTTTTCCCTCCGCCCCCACCCTCAACGATCTAACCATCGCTAGAGAAAAGTCAGTAAAGTGAAAAAATATGGCCCGTAAGTTGCTGGATTATATCTATATATATATATATATATATATATATATATATATATATATATATATATATATATATATATAATGTATAATTGATAGAATAAGGACTTAATGGTTTTCCCACCAAATAACACTACTTATTCAATGCGTAACCGAAATTGTTTTTTTTTTCTTTTTTTTTGTATAATAGCTAATACATTCTTGATAGTCTGACCAGTATCTGTCTGGCTGTGCACATGGGTTTGTAGAAGGCGAAAGTTACAAGCAATATCTGGCAAATAAATAAACTGTTAGATGACCAACCGAATTAAACTGCGCGAAATCTATCTTCGAATTCACACCCAAAACTTTTTTTTTCCTGGATTTAGAAGAGATGAATGGGGTGTACTGCTTGCCATGACCTACTCTCTCCTACCCAATACATGTAGAATTGGACTTTTTATTCTGATAATTCTCTTTTTCGTTTAAGTTTACGAAAATACATTGATTCTTGTGGGTTTTCAAAAACCTCAGATGAAATAAACCTGAGATTTCCAAACAGGTTTTCAGCAGACCATATCAAGGATTCAGTAATGTTTCGTGGTAGTGTGAACTGTCTTATGATGTAATTGTAGATTTTATATGATTTGTATTAAAAAATTTCTTAGATAAATACAATAGATAAATACGATAATGTATATAAATATATATATATATATATATATATATATATATATATATATATATATATATATATATATATATATATATATATATATATATATATATATATATACACACTAATTCAGGTGAAGGAGATTGAAGATCTGGTTCTCATGGTGGTGGGTGAGGTTAGTCTATAAGTCAGTGATTCCCAACATATATATCTTTAAGGAACCCTTAAAGCCATTTTTCATATGACAGGGAACCTTTACTCAGTACTCACACAGACAAACATACACATATCATATCATATATATATATATATATATATATATATATATATATATATATATATATATATATGTGTGTGTGTGTGTGTGTGTGTGTGTGTGTGTGTGTGTATGTGTATGTGTATGCGTATACTGTAGATAAACGATCCCTGTTATATGAAAAATATTTTCAAGGGTTCCTTATAAAGATATAAATGTTGGGAATCACTGACATAGACTGTAACCCCGACCCACCACCATCACAAACCAGTTTCTCCAATCTCCTTGACCTGAACTGAGTCTTGAAACCAGGAAACGAACAGATGGGAAAAGCTGTATTTTTATTTAACTTATTCGATCCCTTTGGCGGTCTTTGATGGCTCTTTTATCACCATCCTCTCCTTCTCCTCCTCCTCCTCCTACTCTCAGTTTATATTCCAAAATTCTCGCTATTTTCTTGTAAGTGGAAAATGCATGGATTATATTTTACTAAAAAAAATATCAAGAATAAAACTGTAGGTTAAGTGGACCGTATGAAATAGAAGGATAGGAAAAAGGGAAAAGCTAAGATTAATAATGAAAGAATAGAGGTGGAACATTTTTGAGATTTCCTTCTTACATTACCGAGAGCTCCAACACTTGGATCACTTTTCCCATACGAGCCAGATGTTTAACTAGAATGTGTAGAAGAAAAATAAGGCCAGCAACAAATGATTAGAAGTGTTTAATAAATGCCTGAGTGAATAAATGAAGCTTTGGCCATATTACCCAGCGCTGTTGGCTGGGTAGGCCTTTAAGCGCCACGTGTGAGGATTGTGCCCATTCTGTCAATTTCTGACTATATTATGAATTTGTGAATGTTAGAATTCCCTAAACTTGGGTAAGTAATGTAAAAATAAATTATTTAGAATTGGCCCATGGATGCATTAGATCTAGTTACTGATTCTGAATCTAGGGAACATTGTGTTTCAATGGATTTATATTTTTATATCGATTCTTAAATGTGATAGTGGTGTGGATGGACTTCACAAACTTATATTCCATCGTATAAGATGAAACCATTCGTAAGATTACCTCTCTCTCTCTCTCTCTCTCTCTCTCTCTCTCTCTCTCTCTCTCTCTCTCTCTCTCTCTCTTGTTTTGTTTTTAGGTGTTTTTTTATTAATCTTTACTGATGATACTTATCCTTTGTTCCTATTTTATTTTGTGTATTTTTTTCATCCGTATGGAGACGCTATGACAGCGCATCATCTTTAGAGAAACTGGTGTAACGAGGTAACCAAAGCAATAGCTTTGATTGAAGTATTTTATAATGAAATAGTTTCGTGGAACCTGGTCATCTGCTTTCTTATTTCGCTCCTGACGGATTTTCATCTCTGCTGCAGAAACTCTTCCAACTAGGCATCCCCTTTAAATTTATTATCCATCACCAATCACAGTCAGAAGAGCCTCTCTAGTCTCAATATTTTTGCTTCGCCTCTCAGTCCATCCCTGACCTAATTCCCTCTATGTGTTTCAGTCTTTTAAATCTCCCACCTCACAACTGGATCATCACCTGTTTCAAATGACAATGAAATGAATTACACAAAGCACCTCATATCACATAGCTGCAATGTAATTATCAAGAAAGCCGTTGGGAAGGTACAACATACTGTTTAGCTTTGTAAAAAACGGGAATTAAATGCTTTAATAAATTCATAGTGACGTCATATCTTTTAGTTTGCCCTCACCTATTACGTCGTGGTGCTAGTGTAGTTTAGAAAGATTGGGCAAGAAGTTCCATAGTCAGATCTCTCTCTCTCTCTCACGAATCTCATTGAAAACCACCTACGTATCACTCGATCAAAAATACGACCTCATCATTGATCTAAGCAACATGCATGCAAGTATATTTTTCACTTGTATTTTATAGTAATGGATGCTTGCACCATATATAATATATATACATATATATATATATATATATATATATATATATATATATATATATATATATATATATATATATATATGTGTGTGTGTGTGTGTGTGTGTATATATATAATTAATAATATATATATATAATATAGTATATATATATATGATATATATCTATATATATATATCTATATATATATAGTCATATATAAATATATATATATATATATATATACTTATATCTAATCCTGATAAACCTCAATTATATTTATGTGCTCTCTTTGTCCCAAGCCAGTATTTGCTTGTGTGTGTTCCTTTTTTTTCCCTGGGTAGAAATTTGATCAAAGTATTTTCACTGATAGCACTTGAAATATGTTATACTGTTTTTCTCTTTCTCAGCCACAAATATTACTGGCGTACGATCACATATAGACGTATATATTTCCATCACAATTCTAGTCTAAAAATAATTCTGCGGGCCTTGGAAAATTTAATTACTTATGACATCAATTTATACTTATTTTAAGTGCAAATATAATCTAACGTACTTAGGTAATAAAGTTGGTTTTCTAAAGCTTTATCCAAGATTGTGAGCAAACCAAGACTTAAGAGATTTACTCTTCTTATTCGTGATCCCACTTCCACTGTCCAGGAAATATCTGTTGACGGGGAGAAAGCTTCATTTTTGCATTCATCTAATGCAAAAATGATGCAAATAAATCCTTCATGGAGGCAAAATGCCTTGCAAATTTTATTACAGATCTCGTATCTTTGATTGGGTCAAAACACTTTTAACTGTTGAATATTTGGAACCTATGCACTCAATTTGTAGATTATCATTTATTTACATACATGGCACTCTTCCCTAAATGCTAGCGGAATTTGCAAACTCATGTGTCATATTCAATCTTATATTATTATCTGTTCGAATAAAGTGACAATGGTAATTAAATAAAGTCATTTGTGAAGAATTGCGTAGCAAGGAAAGAAAATGTTTGTAATGGTAACAAGAAAAGGATGGTAAATAACGGACCAACCCGTCCTGGAAAACAGGAAGCGATAAGAATAGAATGGACAGCAATAAACAGGATACCTTATTAGAAAAGGTCTTATGGAGATAATCTTCATGAATTGGCCGCCAGATGGTGATAGCAGCAGAAACAACATTCCCTTTGGGGTTATGGGAGATATCAGCCCTTGTAAGACCAATGGGGAATGGGAAGGGGTCAGTGTCCGCAGAGAGTGTCAAGGGAGCGATGACCCAAATAGAACTGCCAGGGGAAAGATAACCGTAAAGGGGCCCCAAGGAACCAATGACTTTCAAAGAGGCCGCTAAGAGGCTCCTACTATACAAAGAGTACTTTAGAAGGATTGTGGTCCTAAGAAGCGAACTTGAAATTTTTAGCTTCAACGCCAGTAGCTAAAGCAGATAAAAGTCAATAATGACATTTACTGGGCCAGCAAGGAGACAATTGCCAAAAAAGTAAAATTTTTGTTATATCTCAACCAATAGGGCATACACTTGATGTGATTTCAGTGTATTATGTATTTGTGCAACGACAGGAAAAGTAAAACTAACAGTGCAGCTCCTTAAAATCTTCCATCGAAGGGATATTCAACAGCTGCCTACTGAGAATTAATTAAGTATATATTAGTTTTGCCAGACCACTGAGCTGATTAACAGCTCTCCTAGGGCTGGCCCGAAGGATTAGATATTTTTACGTGGCGAGGAACCAATTGGTCACCTAGCAACGGGACCTACAGCTTATTGTGGGATCCGAACCAAACTATATCGTGAAATGAATTTCTATCACCAGAGATAAATTCCTCGGACCACCGGATTGGCAGCCGTGAAAACCACTCGTCCAGCCAAGAAATTTGCCTACTGAGAAATGAGGTGTCGTACTGTTTCCGTATACGTACTGTACTTATGGTTTTATATCACGAAGTAATTCATGAAATTTTGTGAGCAAAAACGAATAACTCGTCGACTAAGGAGAGATAGATATTAATGCATTTCACATTTTTGTCTATTCCTGGATTTCTCCTGGTTTTCTCTGGAGGGTATATTTTTTTCATTTATCCTTGTCTTGTGATAAATTGTGTATAACGATTCAATAAGAAGTTATTTTATGAAATAGCTGGATTTATTTTTCAATGATTGAATCTCTCCATCGCAGAGGGACTCGCTGAGATCATCGGAGGCACAGAACGCTTCATTCATCCATAATGGCTGTTCCCTGAAAACAATTAATGAGTACATAAACAGTGAGCATTTATTTACCTTCTCTGTGCTAGCTGTTGGCTGAAGACGAATTTAGTACAACTGCCTAAATTCCTTATATTAAAAACTTTATTATTAAACTTCTTTCAAATACTCGGTGAAATAAGCATTTTCTCGTTCATTAAACACTTGTGAAGTAACATACTTGTTATCTTATGAGACTCTGAGACATCATGCCGATAATTGATGGAAAATATTCGCCAAGTTTGTATCAAACTACATTTTAATTGCATTAGGATATGAATATTTTACAGCAAAACTTGGGTTGATGTGCTTAATTTACTCCAGAATACTAGATCAAGAAGGCTAATCGAGGGATAATTCATACAAGTATAAAGAGTGGCCAATTGATGAGTGAACTTTGAATGACGAGCAGTTTAATATCTTATTAATAGCAAAAGCATACAAGAATTGCGGCAGTTTTTTCTATTTTGCACTGGGAGCATTGAAGTGCCTTGTGCTACGTATGAAACGAGTATCAAAAATATTTTGTCAAATAGGAAGGTTGCTAAGATTACAATAGACCTCACGTCATAAAGCACTTATGATAAAATATACAATAAAAATCATTTTTTATTTTTTCAAACAGTTGAAGTTCATCATGAATAAATATTATTAGTGCGTAAATATAATGTTGATTAATTAAAAATATCCAGATTATTGTCGCTAACCAAGAAAAACCACGGTGGTAATGATGACACGATGCACGGAACCAAAACTGCAATGTTACCCTTAAGGCTATACCGTTTTCTTTCAATATTTTTCATCACGCAAAAAACAACTTTTAGTGTCTTCCAATACCCAGCCACACCGATTTGTATCGTATGCACGAGGGTCCCTTCCAAAACAGTGTCCTGTTGTACAGTGTCGTGAGTGTAAAATTGAATACTAACCCAACGGGCAATTTCCCTTCCGTAACTGTGTTTACAAGCACTAGATCAACATGCAGAGCAAAATGTCTGACTATGCAGAAAGCGAATAAAAAAACAATGCCTCTGTAGCACTACATTACTGTATAACCTAGGCAGCCCGTCGGAAGCAAATATTGTAAGTGCCAAGTATTTTATTATTGTAATGATTATATCACATTTTTAGAGTTATGATAAGCCATTCGTTTTTCGATGGAATTTATTGTTTGAGGTATTTTAATATGCTAAATAGGCCTTTATCGTAGACTAACTTATTCACGAATTAGTTTGGGCTAGGCATATTGTAACTGCAACCTGGCATAAATGCTATTGTACTATTACTGTAGAGTATTAATGACGATGAAATAAGATAGTAAGATGTTAAGGATATCAATGTTTAAAGAAATTAGTACAGGGGCTAGTGGCGAGTCGATATTATTTCACTAAATGCGAAAGAAACAGATATGAGGAGAGGGGAATTTGTTGAATGGGAGAAATAAGTAGGCTTGGTGTTTTTTCATGGTTATGAGGGCGTATGTAAAGGTTATACAAAGAATGGAATTTTAATTGCACAAGTATGACACGTAGCATTTTTTTTTTTTTTTTTTTTGTTTTTTTTTTTTTTTTTTTTGCTAGCAGCCTTAAGCTATAAGCTTGATAAACGTCAGGGGTGAAGTGACAGTCAGTATTGTTCTTCAGCGTACGCAAGTATGGTAGCTTATAATAAGTCACAATGAGAATTTATTCATAAGTGATTTTTCTTTTACCTGCCCCTGATGGAAATGTAGGAAATACTTAGAACTCCTTATGTATTTGAAATAGTTTAAGCGTAGTTTGTATTTATAGGGATTAATGTATGCTAACATCGGATTATGTGGAAATAGGTGGGCTGTTACCCTTAATTCCTTTGATCTTTACCAGACTTAATTACCCTTTTAATTGTAATAAAGAAACAAATGTAACGAGTATGCCGTACTTTATAAAGCATCGCGAGATGATAAAAAAAAAAAAAAAAGATCCGCTTATATAACAAGAATCCGTAATAAACTGACATATTCGAAAATGAAAACGCACCCAGTGATAAATTTTCAAAGGCACCGGGCCCTAGGAGGTAAAATGAGTTTGATCGGTCACCGAGAGAGAGAGAGAGAGAGAGAGAGAGAGAGAGAGAGAGAGAGAGAGAGAGAGAGAGAGAGAAGTGTTTACCTTTATAAATGTCTTTTCTAAATCGTTGATAAATTAATATTAGTCAGTATATATTGAATTTTATAACAATATTTCTAAAGAGGATATAATTTAAAAGAAGGTTTTCATGTATGTCCTACCAAACTAGACACGGTAGTGACCGTTGTACGTAAATGCGCTGGAAATATCGGCAGTAAAACGCAGAAAGCGAACTGGGTGTTGTATGGTAGTGAACAAAATGTATTTTCATATTCTCTTTGCCCTTTTAGCAGGATGATATTATATTTTTATTCTGACAATAAAGATCAAATGGGAAAGGGTCATTATATTACATTATATTACAATACAATAAAATCTTACGTATATGTCTGATATCTTATATTTGTTTTCATTATGAGCATAAAATGAAGTAAATACTAACGACATTTCATTGCATCTTGAATGTTATTTACGATAACTATATATATGTACAACTTCCCACTGTTTGGCATACAACGTCGACCCTCAGTGGTCCAGCTTATAACCCCTCGACCAATCACTAAGCAGGTCCGCTATAAAATCAATAGGTTGTAAGTCAGTAGTCGTTTGAAAATGCAAGTTTAGAGAAACAAATTAATGAATAAATAAACGAGCGCATAAGGACACTCTCCGATAAAGAACTGAAGTATATAAACATATGAACCAGCGGATATTGTTAATTTAAATTAATAAAAAAAAAAAAAAAAAAATTATTGGTACGTAACACTTTCTTCGATGTAATCCAAAACTACATTTTCCTGAAGGAACTGAAAGAAATCCGAAAGACTAAATAAATTAATACGCAGACGACAAATAACGGAAGAGCTAACAAGGTTTTTCGAAACAAAAAATGGTCAAGCGTAATATACAGTTCGTGAATAAATGTTTGGCTCAGTTTTACATTTAAATGTGCAAATAAAACAGATTAAACTGCAAGGAGGGGGGAGGGGTGGGCCACCAGTTACGTGTACTACAGGAAATGAATTTGAATTGTAATCTGACTGAACCTGAATAGATTGGGGAGAAACAAATGAAAAATAAAACGCGTATTGTCAACAGATGTGACTATTGTCTCGAATTGCATCTCAGTATATCCCTTTTTATTCTGTCTCATATAAGTATCTTACCCTTTTCGTACATCAATTACTATATTTAAAGTAATAGTTCTCCACGCAAGATTATATAATTGACTCATGCACTGAGAAGAGATTGGAAATGTGCGCAGATGGAAGTGCAAAAAGATGGAGAGAGGAAGACCAAGAAAAGGTGGATGGGCTTGGGGAGGAAAAGTTTGAAATGAAAGAAGCAACAGAGGAGCGCTAAGGAGGGAAATTATCAAGCACACTGGCACACCAAAGTTGACGGAAAGGTTCCGAAGTAATGTGTGAGGGGAGTAAGTGTTTCATGCGTACAACCATGAAGGTGACAGAAAACCGCAAGAAATATATAGGTACATACACTCGGCAAGTAAAGTTAAGATCAGTTTTTATAAATCTTCGGACATATATTGTTCTATAATGCCACACCTGGCAACTCTAAAAGGGGGCGGAGCTTCAAAATCATAAGGTTGTTGTTTTTAGATTTCCATTAACTTTACCCCATAAAGAGGTCTGTAAGAGGTCCTGTAATTCATTTTATACTTGAATGTAGAAAACACGGCTCTGTATTCTTTCGTTAATGTTGGTTGGTAACGTTAGTTCAGGGACAGAATATCGATCATCCTTTTTTAAAACTTACTGTGAAACCTTATGATAATGTTTGAGACTAAACTGACGTAAAATTCTTACGTAATTGAGGACGGATTCTTAAACAATGAGAGAGTGTTTTAAAATTTGGGCAGTACTTGTGGAAATCGTGGTGAACAATACAGTAAAGACTGAAATATTTTGACGAGAGAGAGAGAGAGAGAGAGAATGCAAGCATAAGTCTATCTATAGAGATACTTAATTCATTATATTTACTTTGAGAGATTGAGTGATAACATTTTTTCAAATGTGTTTTAAAAGTGGAGAGAGAGAGAGAGAGAGAGAGAGAGAGAGAGAGAGAGAGAGAGAGAGAGAGAGAGAGAGCAAAAATCTGCTTACGTGGGAGCATAGGCCTATTTATAGCTACTTAATTTCATTATATTTTCTTTGGGAGATTGAGTGGAGAAATTTTTTTAAAGTATGGTTCAGAAGTGTAGAGAGAGAGAGAGAGAGAAATTATAGTATTGGTGACAGACTTGTGATAAGGTAAAGCAGAAGAAAGAGGGCAGTTGGAGTCCCCCCCTTCCCCCGGTGCCCAGAGAATACTTGGAAGCAGGGCGATATGCTGCCAAGATCGTGCTGCACTATGCTAGATAAAATCTGAAGGACCATAGTATTCAAGTTAATTCTTTAAGAAATTCATACCGTAATATTGATTTCATTCGACAGTTACCGTAACACTCATAGATTGTAAAAGACGTGGAAAATTTCAACCAGAGGCTACGGTCATTCTTGCTCTATTGATATAGTCTGTAGGCCTACTTTTGAAAATCGGTTTTCATCCACAAATCACGCACGAAAAAAGTGTTTTCAGTAAAAATATTTATTACCACAAATAATCAATATGTATTGCACAGACAATGTTTATATCGTGCAAAAAATGCTGATGTGTTGAGAGATCTTTCAGCCTCGCGGCGAAGTAATGTAGTCGTGTAGGCTCACTACGAACTGCTTTGTAATGGGAGCTTAGCCAGAAAATCTTTGAGCTGACATGCTACTTTAACCTTGATAAAGCTTTATTCTTAAAGACAGTAGCTTTGTAAATAACAACTAGCATTCGATCCATGTCAACGTCAATGAAATCAAAGTGGAAATCCGTTATGTAAGCCAGTATCCAGTAAATTGCGCTTTCCCGATCGAAGTTCTAGGGCTCCTCCTCACATCATAGAAAACGCTTTTGCGGATGCAACTAGATTTGCTCAACCTACCTTAGCCGTCGCAACATCGACTGCCATTGACGTCAGCCAACTTTAATCACGTTGGAATACAAACATGAGTTTGTAGAAAACTAAAATGCATTGCTTCATTCACCACTTACGATGATGCAATAATATCCCCGTTCATGAAGGAAAACGGGTAAATATTGTCGTTGTGATACATAGTACTACAACCAGAAAATCACATTCTATCTACCAGATCTCTATGAACGAATTCATTTGAGATATTCCAATCACTTCGGACATATATCGTGTTTTTAAGTATCTGAACGGTTTGTTTTGCAGTTGTAACATATGTTGATATAATTGGCTGCTGTATTTTCATATTCTAGAGTAAATTTAGTGATATTTTGTATTTTCAGTAAAAACAAATGGAAATTGGATGAACGAAAGCTAATGAAAACTGTATCTTCAGTTTTCTTGTCGAGTGTACATCATATTACCTCGTACACCGGCAAGGTCTATGGTAGGGTTTCGATTGAGGATGTTAAAGACCACAGAAAGGTTGGCAGGCGGAATTCAGGTTAAAAAAAAAAAAAAAAAAAAAAAAAAAAAAAGGTCACACGAAAGAGGTGAAAGAAAGAAGGTAACGGGAAAAAGTAACAGTAATTTAGCAGATGTTTGGTCATTTGAATAAGGAAGGACGACAGGCTGATGAAAAGGGTGAATAGAACAAAAAATTCAAGACCACGGAGTTGATAGCATGGAAGAGCCTTGATTTCCAGAAACCGAGTGCGAGACAGAAGTGGATGGCACACTTCTGTGAAAGTCGTAAATGGGTCCATCCACAATTCAACAATTAGAGCATCACTATAACAGTGACAGTTTTTTATAGAAGTCAGCTATGAATGTCGGCAATAAGATGAAGAGAGCGAATCCATCGTTATACGATTGTGAACAAAATGCTTATTCATCAGCCGTTTTTCCTTTCCACGGGATGTTCTTGTCTTATTCTAACAGTAAAAAAACGAATGCTGGAATCTAATAGGCACGCCATTAGATAGAATAACATAAAATGGGCATTATATAAATTCAGTTGGAGTTAAATAATAGATGAGATTAAACACATAATTTCTATTTTCATAGTGAGCGTTGTGTTCCGTATAACCTTACTTTTGAAAGTTAATGGTATTCCGGTTCAGTTCATAAGAACGTCAGCTTATTTTGAATAATAATGAAAACAATACTAATAGCAATGCTTACGATTTAAAGATTCGGTTTACCATTGTAGGTTGTGAAGCTGAATTGAAATACAGTACACCTGGTACTCTCTCTCTCTCTCCTTTAATATTTTCTTTTGTCTCCCCTAAATATAACAAAGTTGCACATGTCGTTGGGGATTTGCTTAGACAATAAATCTTCATTTATCTAAGACTGGTCGTTAGTGCTAATAGTTTTTCTTTGCTTTCATCGATTTGTATTCTCGAATTTTATGATCTCACATTTAATAATTACTTGACGTTACGCTTAAAATTTGTTTTCATCGAATTTGTATTCTTGAATTTTATGATTCCACATCTAACAAGTACTTGACGTTAAGCTTAAAATTCCAAAGCCGATCATTTGTAATCGAATCATGAAGTATGGTGACTCGTAGGTAGAAGCAATTAAGTTCAAGCCTCGTACGAGGATTAGCATAAATTTCCAAAATTACTACAACAGCACTAGTGGCTGGTATCATCGGTATACTTTTAAATCCCACCCCCTGAAAAATTAGCTTGTGCGAAAATGTCTGTTATTTCAGGAGCAATGGTTTGGAAGTTGAAAATTGCCGTCAGGGATACCATGTCCATCCACAATTTTGTTCTTTCCCATGATGCCTCTGGAGCCGATTGATTGAAAAGTGATGGAGGAAGCTCTTGCCTGGACTGCGCATCACGTGATTGGATGGACCATTTTAATCGGATTCCGGCATTTGTTTTGTTGTCTATTCCGTATCGCTTTACTGGCATTGCTTTCTTTGGTACACAGATTCAAATGGTTTAATCACATGCTGTGTATGTTTTATAGGTGCAGTCGTTTTGTCCTGGGTAGCAGAGTAACAAGTCACTACATTAAACTCTCAGTTCACAGTAACAAAACAAAAAAAATCGTATTCAGATAGGATCCGTTCTCTCTCTCTCTTTTCTCTCAGTACTTATAGAAAAGCAGTCTTGGAATATTAGTGACCTCTGCTGTGTGTCTAAGTTTCCTCTTATAATCTAATTTCTTTATGCCCTGAAGGAGGTTCAACTCTCATGCTCTGAGGAAAAGCCGTGACGCGTATAGGTAGCTTATCTCAAGTTAGTTTTGTAGTGGAGGGCGGTTACGATGAACCGAATTCTGTATTTAATGGGTCCTTTCCCTGAATAAGCTTAATTCGCGAAGGTTGTTCAAGGGAAACAAGGTATTCAACAGTCGGAGGGCGGATCTGGTACCTCGTCACAGTTCATTCCTCATTGATTTTTATTCTCCCTCTTCCCATACATCTCTTGATAAATGAAAATTTTTTCCCGTCGTATTTGCTTTCACACATTATGGTCTTGCAATCTTAGGGTTGCATCGTTCGCTTTCCCTTCTGGGAGCAAATAGAGACACTGTCCGGGGGGGGGGGGGGGGGGGTTAGTGCCGTCAGTGGAACTCATGCGGTGTACTTGTGGGCATTACTTAAGGTTCTTTGCACTCTCGCTCCTTTTTACTGTACCTCCTTTCATATTCTCTATCTTCATCTAACTTTCCACCCTCTCCTAACAATTGATTCATAGTGCAACTGCTTGAGGTTTTGCTCCTGTTACACCTTTCAAACCTTTCACTGTCAATGTCCATTTCAACGCCGAATGACCTCATAGGTCCCAGTGCTTGGCCTTTGGCCTAAATTCTATATTCAACTCACTCAATAGAGAGACTGTCTTTTATTGGTTACTGCCATGAGTGACGCAATGGAAGGGGATTAGGGTTACCAGGACGACGTTCTGCTTGAAAGGCAATAGCCTGGTGGAGACTGAAACTGCTAACTTTAACTTCTTTTAATGTACACGAACTTCCGCATCAATTTCAAGAGATGTGTCGACAAAATATTGATCATTTTGAATTGGTTCGTAAATGCTGAGTCAAAGGTCACACCAATTACCGTTATATTGATACAACTTGAGTCATATGACTGATGAACTTACTCGAAATTGGTATTTTATTTAAGCGAAAATTGGCAGTGTAAGTTCTATAAAACGAAAACTTTGTCGGTTCGCACTTTATTTTGTCCGCCCTCATATCTAAGAAACTTCTGAGGCAAATTGGTGTGTTGATCATCCACTCCCTAATCATCAAACATACAAAATGCAACCCTCTATAGCCATGGTAGCTTTTATTTTATTGAAGGTTAAAGTTAGTCATGGATCGTGCATCTGGCAGCGCTTTCCGGAGGCAGGGGACGTACCATTACCCAACCGTGTCTCGTGGGCAACTGAAGCTTACCAGTCGTAGTCGTAAGATGATGGTTGTAAACAGCATTATACGATGTACAGAAAACTTGATCGTGCAGAAGAAACTTCGGCGCATTTTTTTTATTATTGCAGTAAAATAGATTTGTGCAACCGATTTGCTCAGTTTTCGTACCACGTTAGTCATTCTTTTACTTGCGGCTTACCGAACAAGTGCTTTGAAGTTGTTGGCGATGTCGAGACTCGTTTGGGTCCAGCAGTGTTCTCCTTTGGCAAGTCTCCACGAATTACGATTTTGTTCTTTTTTTTTTCTTTTATTTAAAATATCTAATGTACAATACATTTTTTATTACATATGTTAAGGAGCAATATTAATTTTATTTTTCATATACAGCACTTAATAAATTAAATAGCACTTTTTTTGTATACAAAAAAATGTACAAACATTCAGCTCACAATAATTTCCTTACATTTTTAGACAGGAGTCTTCAACCGAGTCACACACAATAATTAATACCCTTCTTGGACAGAATTCGAGCTAACAGACCGTAAATGTTAAGAACAGCATCATACAAAATTGAGGCAGCCTTTTCTAAAAAACATATTCCATATATTTCCTTGAGAAAACCTTACCAAAGTTCTTTTTATATGTATTCCGCAAAACCCATCTATCATAATTAAGTTTACCCTTAAGATACATTATCAAATCAGACAACGACATCTTTTTCACTTTACCCACCCACATTGCATACAAGTAACCTGTCAATAAAACTAACGCACTATTATCATCTTGTTTCAATTTGCAGTGGAAATTAAACATTAAAATCTTTATAAAGTTATCCGGGCTCATATCACAAATCTCAACACCAACACATTTTTGAAAATACAACAAAATTGGCTTAATTTGGTTACAAAAATAAAAAAATATGCAATATAAATTCTGTTCACTGCAGTTATCACATAAATCTGAGCTTTTAATGTTTAAAATCTTCAGTCTGTGGTTTGTTGCCAAAATCCCGTGAATATATTTGTATATAAATTCCCTCTCCAAAGTACCAATAAAAGGAACATTAATACGTTTCCAAATCAACACCCAATCTAGTAGCGGGTAATCACTCTCAATGCTTGTTTTAAAGACAATCTGAGATAATAATAAGCTGCCTGCATGTAACATACGGAAAGTTTTTAAGCCTATGCATTTTCCTTATTACCTCAATGGCACTCGAATAGAACGACGGTGTCACATAAGATACGTCAACTATATCTCTTAATGACAACAAATAACTAAATCTAAGTTTACAATAATACACACTCAAACCAGTTCCACTTAACACATCCTTTAATACAGTGCAGCTGAAGATAGCTTGAGTTTTATAGTACACATCAAATATTCCCAAACCCCCTTCACTTCTACGTAAACATAACGTAGCCCTTTTTATTGGATTGTACATCCCCTTCCAGATGTTACCGAAAGATACACGTATTAATCTTGCAAATATATCTTTACTGGGGGTAACGTATGGGCCATATACCATACTTTTGATAAAATCAAAGAATTTACAATTACACTCTTTTGGAAAATTGACAACTTCCTCATACTCAACATATTTACGGCAGTTTCAACCTTATTCGCGATAACAGACCAGTTTTCCTCGTGCATCAAATCAAAGTTATTACAAAAGATAATACCAAAAATAACCATACTATTAACAACCCGTATCCACTCCAAAGGCCAATCCTGCCTGTTAATCCAGTTGCCCAAAACCATCATTGTAGTTTTTCTTGTTAAGTCTAGCACCTGTCGCGACTTCAAAGTGCTGAATGAGCTTGGAACAAGCTGTTATCGAATTTGTTGTTGACACAAATACGTAAGAATCGTCAGCAAACCCTTGTACTTTCACGACTGTCTGGTTTGGAAGACTAATACCAATTATATCGTTACTTTTCTTGAATTGCCCTATAGAAAGGTTCCTGAAAAATACAGAATAGCAACATTGACATAGGGCAGCCTTGCCTCACCGACCTCTTGACAGGAAAGGAACTGCTTAGACAGCCATTAATACTTACATGACTTACACATTGTAAAATATAATATTTTTATTAAATCAATAAACTCTGTCGGAACACCAAATTTTGCTAACACCTCATATACAAAACCAATATGCACTCTATCAAAAGCTTTTGACCAATCGAGACTCAAGATGGCAGCATCTACTTTATTTTCATTTGAATAAAACATGATGTCTCGTATGGTACTGTTACACTGAACAATCGATCTCCCTTTGACTGCACAGTATTGCTCAGGGGAAATTATGTCGTCTAATATAGACTCAAACCTGTTTTTTAAAACCTTGGCAAAAATCTTATAATCAGTATTTAACAACGTTATAGGTCTCCAATTTTCTATTAGAGCAAGGTCACCTTTTTTTGCATGTAGTTTGATTACACCTACATACTGACTCTTGGACATTCGCTTTACATCACATACATAATTTAATACAGTTATAAAATCCTGTTTTATAATATTCCAAAATTTCTTGTAAAATTCAATAGGGAGACCATCGTACCCAGGAGTTTCCATTACACATTTTTTCCATAGCATTCCACACCTCCTTTGACTGAATCTCAGTAGATAAAGCTTGTAGGCTTTGACTATTCAGCACTGGTCCACACTTATCGAGAAAAAACGCTCATTACACTGTGTCGGTCACCTTCAACCAAACGAAAACATGTTCTCAAAATATTCCCTAATTCGCCCAGAAATCGCATTCATCCCCTCAACAGTCCATTTTAAGTTTAGTAAAAACAATTATTTATTCTATTAGTTTCTCTTTGCCAAGCAGATAGGAAGAAACTCTTTCACCTTTGAACATCTCATCAGTTTTTATCCTAACCTTCACACCCTCCAAAAACTCATTCTGTAGGTCACAAATTCTCTTTTTCAGTGTTTGGATCATGTCGTACTTATCCCCCGTTCTATAATGGACATCATTTAATGTTGTAACCTCCAATGTAATAGGTTCAACAAACCATATTTTTCCTGTGAAATCTTCTTGATAACTTAACAAAAAAATCTTTACATCGTAACTTTGCCCAATCCCACCATTCCAAAATATCAGGAAACTTACATTTATAAGATTGTACCCGTTTCCACAAGTCTTGAAATTGCTCTTCTATATTATCCGAATACAAAATGTTTACATTTAATTTCCAATAATCTGTTGATGTTTTTAAGTCAATAACCTTTATACTCAAGAGGACCATATTGTGATCTGAAAAACTAATCGGGATTAGTTTGTGCCTCGTAATGTGACGGAACAAATTAACGGTGTAGATTCTATCTATACGAGACCCATAATTTTCTTTCACATACGTATATTCCGGGATACCTCTAGAAAAATGATAATTATCCTTTAAAGCTAAATTATGAACCAGAGTACCAAGAGCTTTTTGACACCAAATATCTATTATCATTGCTACAGTCCCTGAGACAAGTCACACAATTGAAATCACCACCTAATACCAGGGAATCAAGGTTGTGTCTCAGAAAAAAGGTGAGGTCATTCCCAAAAAAACTCCTCTCTCTCTCTAGTCCTCCCTGACCTGTAGGGGCATATACATTTACAATAGGGATAATGCAACCATTAAATCTTACCCTAATACCCAGTATCCGCCCGTTACAATCTCTGTCTGTTGACAAAACCACTATTTCCTTCTTTCTAGAAATACAGACCATAGTCCCTCCTTATTTCACACAAACCGTCGAGTTCAATATAATATTACAACAATTGCTTAAATAGTTTAAGACTCGTAGGTCTCTCACGTTATGTTCCTGTATCAACAAAATGTCTATCTTATACTGCGCCATGAGTGATGCTACCTTCATCTGTTTATTTACATCGTTTAAGCCATTGACATTTAACGTTGCAATTAGTAAAGCCATGGACAGAAGAAAAAATCACAACTTCTTTTTCGGTACGTTGTCGTTGCTTTGTGTCTTCGTTTCTTTCCTCTTCTCTTGTGATAAGACTTCTCTCGTAAGCTTCATCTTGCCAACCCTTTCCATATTAATATTCCACTGACTTTCAGTTGATGTATCCAAGATTCGCTCTTCATATCCATCCTCATTACCTAGTACTATATTCTTGCACAAGTCCATATCAGAATCATTTCCAGAGACATCACATCTGTGGGCTCATCATTCTTATGCACTGACACCGTAACAGTCATTTCCTTTAATCCTTCATCATCACTGATCTGTTCCTTGCGTAAATGCATATGATCCACCTCACCTCCATCTGCGGAACATCAGGTTGCCCCTGCTCACTATAACCTTCCCGAAAATGAATGCTCAAAGGGTCCGGAAGTCTAGGGGACCTACTATCATTTTCAATATTAAAAATATCAATATCGATATTATCACCTCTTACCTCATCACCAATTTCCTGCACACCAGTATTTAGGCTTGGTTCGACTGTGAATAAGTTCAACTCCAGCTGATTATCTTCAGGTATACTATTTCTCAAGTGTGCCATCCCTGATCGTTCTTTGATTCTTCATCAGCACCACCATTCGATGCTTTCGACATAACACCGGTCTCATTTCCACCTCCATTCAACAATTCTAATGTATCTGGACCTATAATTTATTTTAGGAAGATTCGGGAAATCGGCCATGTTAAAAACATTTAACTTGGATTCGCTTTCCATTGTACAATTAACAGCTAAATGTGTCGTCCTTCCGCATTTATAGCAAGTTTTAGGTTGGCCTTGATAAATAAAAGTTACTGTGTGTCCACATATATTAACCGACCGAAGGAATGTTTTCCCTTACCTCCATCCTTGCCGTTCGGATACCGTTCAACAGTCCCTTGCTCTTCCGTGGGAAAATCTGTTGTGTCGTACAGAGTGCACCTTCCCGTAACGACTTTAGGTTAGGGACCGATAACCAAATCATCATCCATATCAAACGGTGCATATCTTACGGAAACATATGTGTAATCACTACTCAAATTAATAACTCTTACAGTCTTACCTTCACCAATATCAATAGATTTGTCCTCATATTCCTTTACTACCATTTCAAACCGCGTATGGTCAGCGAATTTTATAATCACCCTATTGTTGAGCATTAGCTGAAAGCCGGAGAGGTCTTCTTCTTTCACACCTAGATGCATGAAAATTACTTCACAGGCAAGGTCATTCGTCGGGTGCACAGAAAAATGTAATCCAATCGAATCCTTTCTTTTAAGTTTGCCCAAAGGGGCAAAAGCATTTAAGTTGTCCCTTCCATTCATCTTCTATAGTCTAGCCAAAGGTCAGGCCAAAAACACCAGAAAGCGGGAGCAGCTCAAGACACGTCCTCTCTGCTCCGAAGCTCTAGCGCGAGTCTCTTCGATTTTGTTCTAATGCTTTCTTACCTCTGTTTTTCACTCGCTTGCCATTTCTCCAGAGTGCAAAACTCTCAACCAAATATTCTTTCTTATCCCCTGAGATATGTTTGTATAAGTTTTATCATGGTCATGGAACTATGACAAACATGGTATTTCAGGTGGCGTATGTGCGTTGATTTTTATCCACGAATTTTAACTCCGCCTGCTAAATTTGGCTTTTTTATTTGTTTTGTTCTTCTTCTCTTCCTAATCTCGGCCCCCTCCCTGTGAGTGGAGTCGTTGAGAAGCGTAACAGATGCAACTCTCTCATCAAGGATTTCCTTTAGATCCTGATATGCTTTGCCTCAGACGTCTTGAGTGTTGGCAGCGGACCTTCACAAGTTTTGCATCGAATTACAATCTTTGTTAAGATCTGGGACTCTTTAATGTTCTTAGTAATAATCGTTAGTTGTTTATTTTTATTTTTTCTTCGTAATTTGTCTTTATATCCAATTATGTAGTTGTAACAAGCATAGGTTAGTGTTATTTTTATTTTTGTGAATATGTTGATTGAGACTGCAGATCCTTCGTCAGTGGCTTGGAAATAAAGTCGGAACCAGTCAGGACCTACACCCCGTCTCTTATTTTTCTCACCTGAATAGTAATGTGTGATAAACGAGTCACGTGCTAAGTGACTAAAATCACACACACACACACACACACACACACACACACACACACACACACACACATATATATATATATATATATATATATATATATATATATATATATATATATATGTGTGTGTGTGTGTGTGTGTGTGTGTATGCGTGTGATTTTATATGTGATAAACGAGTCATGTGCTAGAGTGACTATAATCACACACACACACACACACACACACATACATAAATATATATATATAATATATATATATATATATATATATATATAATATATATATATATATGTATGTATGTTATGTGTGTGTGTGTGTGTGATTTTAGTCACTTTAGACATGACTCGTTTATCACACATTTCTATTCAGGTGAAAAATAAGAGACGGGGTGTAGGTCCTGACTGGTTCCGACTTTATTTCCAAGCCACTGACGAAGGATCTGCAGTCTCAATCAGACATATTCACAAAAATAAAAAAAAAAAAATAACACTAACCTATGCTTGTTACAACTACATATATATATATATATATATAATATATATATATATAGATATATGTATATATATATATATATATATATATATATGTATATATATATATATATATATATATATATATATATATATATATATATATATATATCATTTGATGATATAGCAGATTGTTTTAATGTAATATTATTTTTAATCATTCACACAGTTGGTTGAATTTTTGAGGTTGAAATTATATTTTGGTCTCGTGATAAATGTTTTTTATCTGACGTAGCCTTTCTTTTCCAGTTCAGAGAATTTGAATGACCGATCTGAAAACCTTTTTGAGGTTTGGCCATTTTTTATGACAGAATTCCTTTTTGGTAAATGGTGTCAAGAGCGAGTCTTTCAGTATTTCCCCGTTTTTTGGCAAGACTTTTTCGTTTCCTGGGATCTCCTTTTTCCTGTTTTGGCCCTGTTGAAGTTACTCTGTCTTATTCTATTGTTTTATCATAAAAATCCAGGAGCCTATAAGATCTTGAAGTCCTGAACTTTGATAAATTTGAACAGTTTTTATGATGTGCTGCATAGCCTTAAGATAGGTTAGTTTCACTTTTTCATTAAATTCCCTTCAATAAGCCATCGTTTGGATTCTTTGTCAGGCATCAATCAAAGATGCTGTTAGAGGATTCAATTGAAGTTGCTGTCATTCATATTAATACCCAAGCTTTTTCATTTGCAGTTGATACAGATCAGAATTCATATTTACAAGAAAATTTTATGTAAATACAATTTTTCACGTGTAGTACTAGAATAAAAGTATCAATGTGAACTGGTCGTGCTAGGTTCCCAATATAAAATAGTAAGTGTATGAAGGTACACAAAAGCAGTTTTGCTTCAAGTGCTTGATAAAAGCAGCAAATGGCAAATAATGCTACCTGGTGGATTTGCTGTTGCCTTGACATATGGGTTCACACCTACCACATCTCTCCCTTATGTACAATCTTTTTCTTCCCATTCGCCTCTCTAGACAACGCTACATGATAATGCTGTATGTATATTGAATTAAGCGACTTTACTTTTATGGTATATAAAGAAGTCTCAAAACCCGTAAAAACATATCAAAACCACCATAGTTACATTTGTTGCACTAAAAAAAGTAGCCAGACAAAAAATTTCTTAGAACGGTAAAGCCTGTCGTAGAAAAGGCAGCGATCATTGCATTACTGCCCTTTTTGTGAGAAAATGAAAACCGTCTTGTTTTTATGGAGTTTTGCAATTAGTGGGGGAAGATTTTCGTAGAGGAAGAGGGATGGCGAGTGTAGAACGTCGGGAATATCTTTTGCAAACAACCTAACTTAACCTTTCCTTGAATGCCATGCCCTGACATAACCAGAACTTACCTTCCTAACCTCACTTAGGGAGCCGTGCCTTCACCTGGTCGGGTAACACAATACATCGGAAAATCCTGATCCCGTTGTTCTGCAAACTATCGGAAGGGACAGTTAGGTAATATGCTCAGGCTCTTTATCGTGCAACAGGGAGAAGGGTGTGGACGGGTGAAAGAAATGAATAAGAACCATCCTATTTATTGTCCATTTGTCATCCCGAAAGATGTTAACGTAATCAAAATACCTTGTTTCATTTTTAATGACAGTATACATTGGCTATTTGATTTGAGTAATTACCTCTTGATCAGAAAGAACAATTATGTTTCATGATAGTGGAGTTTAATGTTACGTATCTTCGTGGCATATTCGCTTCACGTTCTGTTCTATATAGTATCTGTGGGCCATATTGAATGCGAACATGCATTGTGACGTGGCAAATGTCGAAGCTATGAAATGTATTTTGAGCCAGTATCATTAAGGTGGGTACACACGTGCGAACCGAACCTTGATTGTAACCGATTCTTGTAACAAAAACGCAAGTGTGGACGGTTCCTCGAACGCGAACCCCGAACCCGCGAGGTTCGAGGCTCGGTTCGCCCTCCGTCCCGACAATTGTCGGTTTTTGGGCCCCGAATCAAAGGGAGGTCTCTTTGGACGTTACGCCATGTGTGGACGGGACCTGTATTACACGCGTAACAACAGAGGTTGCTGAACTTGTTTACACCGACTATGAAAAAGGCCGTCCATAGTAGAGTCCCTTGTTTTGGTCAGTCAGTACGTATATGTCTACCATGGCTGATTGGAGTGAGGAAGAGGTCCTTCAGTTTATTAGTTATTACGAAGAACAGACTTTACTGTTGCCAGAAAATTCTTGGAACCTCATGTCAGCGAGTAATTCCGACCACTGTATTCTACCCTTCTAGTACTATAACCTTGATTGCCATCATCTTCTTTTATTTCGCTTCATCTTCGTTAAATAATGTATATAAATATACGCGGCAGCTGCTACTTGATGGTGGCCATCGTCGGTAAACAACCCGGACAGAGACAGATGATGATCGCAGTGGATTGAAATGAAGTTACGTGCTTAACGTGGTTACGGTTCGTCCTCAACATTTAGACACCTTGTAACCGTATATGCGTAACTCAGTTACACATACAAGGTTCGGCTCTCACGTGTGTACCCACCTTTATAGTAGATTAGTTTCACAATAACATTGGTCATCCAGTCCTGAAACATAATTTATTAAATATTAATTTTCAGAATCTAAATAAACAAAATCTGAGGAAATAATTATTCAGCTAGTTTCCTTATAAATCCAGATGCATTTCGTAAGGTTTCTTATTTAAGAAAAAACAAAAAAAAAAAACGAAAAACTTGTTTGTGAAATGTACGAAGGAGTAAAAGCATGAGAAACAATATAGTACAACCTTCAGGGGTTAAAAGCACGGCTGAAGAGGTCTTCACAGAAGGTCGAAAGCTCTTGTGACTTTCATCGCCTTCCGACGTGAGACGACATTTTTCATTGTGCTTATAAAGAGGAGTGTACATGATTTTTCATGGAATTATTTCTCACTGATGTTCAACCTTGCAACAACGTTGTGCATGTGTATTTTATTATAATTTGCATAGCCATAGAAACTTTCTGTCCGTTTTGTAATGGATTAAAAATCTGCACGAGCAGATTTTTAATCCTGTCCAGAAGGCTGTCTTTTTGGTTCGTTTTGTCTGCCTGCCTGTTTGTCTGTCTGTCCGTTCTTTTTGCGTATGTGCAAAGAAGATAAAGTGCAAACCAGTGAAAGCATTATGATGCAATAGATTGAAGACCTTGGAATGGTGACCTTGGTATTAATAGGGATGCGAAAATTTATAAGAAAAGTTGAAGGCTAAAGACACATCATATGCTCTGTAGGCTGCTGTGCTTTAAGTGTATTATTTTCATCTTGATATATTATAACGGCAATTAAGTGTAGTTACTAATTTAAGGATCATATAGTATATTAGTGTCCAGATTCTTGCCTGTTTAAATGCACTACAAAATCTAAAGGTTAATATACATGCCATGACAGATTACTGAGTTTGTTGCCATGCCCGTTTGTAGATTACCTCATGGACCTTCCAGCCATTCAAGTAATGTCATTCATACATCCACCATCCCGCAAACCTGTTTGTCCATCCAAAGCGGAGCCGGAGTAGGTAGGGGATAGGGAATGTAGGGACGACATGACACACCCATCTTCCTCCTGCAAACCTTTTAGTCCGTGCCGGGTGGGGGCGGAGTGGGTAGGGGGTCAATAGGGTAGGGTGAGACATGACGGGCAACACCGGGTTCCAGCGCAGCATAGCGTGCGCCATGAAACTTGTGCTAAATAAGATTTTGTGAAAGCCACCCACACACTTCGACAATTCCCAACAAGTTCGTTTGGATAGATGCGATAGGTTAAGTTGGTAATAGAAGAGAGAGTGAGAACAACGTTGAAGGTCCAGCACTTGGGCCCGAAGAGTTACTTGGATATGATTCGGTGATATGATAAGATGAAGCGTTCTATAGTGTGACCTAAGAGAGAGAGTGAGAGCGTGTGTGTGTAGTATAGTTGCTTCACATTGACCGTGCATATGAGTTTTAGCCCAGTCCCTTATGACGCTCCTGATTCGGATGTTGATAACAGCCAATCATAGGGATGGAAACTCTTAGTCTCTTTCGAGAGTTCACAGGCAGGATGTATGTTCCACCTCGTGAGGGATACCTTTGAAAGACGTATCCCTAAGGAGAGGCGGAACATACATCCTGGCTGTGTGAACTCTCGAGAGACTGAGAGTTTCCAGCCCCTGTTCTTGGCTTATCAACAGGCAATCAGGAGCGTCGTAAGGGACTGGCCTAGACATCAAATGCACGGCTGATGTGAATCTACTATAGTATTTGAGCAGGGACTTTGTGCCCATTTTGTGTGTTTGTGTGATTATAATCTATGACCTCTGATTATAATGATCCCTTTCTACTTGTGACTATGGTAGGACGTACTACCTTCCTCATTGATGAGATCGCGTTTGTGACACACCGGGAATGACCAAAACCCCTGTAGGAGAATCTATCGTTTTAATTTCGTTGGTTGCCTTTCAGTGTGTTATGTGTGTGTGTCCCTCCCCTCCCACCCCTCCCTTTCCTCTCCCCTTCCATTCCCCCTCAAATCCCCTCCTCTCTCCCTCCCCTCCCCTCCCCTCCCCTCTCCCTCCCCCTCTCCTCCCCATTCCCCCTCCCCTTCTTTCGCGCACACTTTAAGTACTTTCAGGTTTTGTGTGCACAAAATACGCGGATATGAATAGTCTGTATCACATAAACACAATATTTTTTTCTAAACCACCAAGACAGTAACTGAGTGGACTGTGGCAACTTGTCGCCTGTGACATCTCAATAATAATTGTGGCTCTCTCCCCTCGTCTCCAAGTGGCTGTCATCCATTATAACTGACTGGTTCTCTTATAGAAGTTAATGTCTGAAATAACTTTTTTTATAGTCAGATTTGAAATATCTTTGATTTGATCCAGCAGCTTTCATCTTCGTCAGGGAATGTTGTTACTATTGTATGGTTGTGTTTCCTTTTGAAATCAGTAGAATTCATAGATCATTCTTACATACGGGAATCTTGTGAGCGGAAGGAGATTGAAGGTGTCAGGGCTTACAAAGATATTTTTCAGCTTCTTAGAACAGACTCGCACGGAGACAGAGAAATGCACACATTGATAACATCTCGTTGACTTAGCTTCTCTTGAATTGACACTGAGAACTGTCACAGAAGCTTCTCTCACGGAAGTTGATTATGGGCGTGCTTCTGTGCGGGAAGTATGCGTGCAAGTTTGCTCAATGGGCGGAACGAGCGAAAGATTGATTGATTTTGATTTCTGAAACAATTATCATTATTCTTGAGAGACACCCTTTGCCCAGAGGAGGTCCCAGTTTCGGACTGCTGCCGATTGCCAGTTAGGTAAGCACGAAAAAACATTACAAGTTTTACAGTGATCTATTACATTATTTTTATGATGTGTTCATTGATTGGGTCATTTATACTTTGCTGCATTTTATTCTCTTACATTTTTCTGCAGTTTTATTCCTTCATATTTTGTTTGTGGGTAATGTGGGAAAATCCATAATCATCGTTCCCTGTACATATTTCTAAAAAAAAAAAAAAAAATTCTCTCTTTGTGTCTCTAGATGTATCAGTAAGAGTTCACAAATAGACAGGGAACTTTGGCAATGTTACGGACTCTTACATTTGAGTTTTTGGGACTTGTGTTATGGGAGTTTGCTTAAAGGTCTAACGGCATAGTGCCCTTAGGAGGGAATGGTTCAATTATGGGTCGTATGTCTTATGATTATTTTATGCATTTCAATTTAATCTCGTAAATCTTATTTGTTTTAATAATAAACTTTAGGTTTGGATAGACATGGGTTGTTCCTGTAACGCCCCTATTTTAGTTTTAGTTTTAGAGAGAGAGAGAGAGGGTGGGGGGGGGGGGGGGGGGGGGAGAGACGGGTGTGAGTGAAACGGTAGACTTGGAGACTTGATATTAGTTTTCTTTTGTTTTATCTCTGAGAATCTGTACCGAGGTTAAAGCCTCAGTAGAAGTTGTTACTATTGTGGAAGAGTAAGCTCCGCTCCGCTCCGCTAAAAATAAATATGTCAATTACGTAATTTATTGATTGTTTATTTTCTTAAATCAGCTTTGTACCTAGTTTTAAGTGTTTTTTCTCTTAAATTCAGTTCAGCAGCTACCTTTTTCTACGTTAACGTAACGTTCAGTTGTTTTGCTCACTGATTCCTCCTCTTGTTATGAATTGCCTAACTATCGTGTTAACGATTGTTTTTAGTTTTCGAGTTGGAATGGAACTGTAGTGCGGTGAGTGGAGGCTGGCCTAAAATAGTTCGGGCCTGTATAAGCTTCTGGACGTACGCTCTTTTGTTAGCAGCCTTCTGGAGATTTATCTTACGCCTTTTTAGAGGAATACTCCAACGGACCTCCCTTGGAAGTGGTTTTCCGTAGATGTGCTGAGCCATCTACGGCGTAAGTGCGTTGTGGGAGTTTGATCACGGCTGTGATATCGCAGGTTATCGTCACTTGCGACGCCCCTGTACTCCTGTTTCCCGCCTGAGGATTTGGCGGAAGACGTGGTCGTCGCTGTCCCGCCACGTAGGAGGCGTTACTCCAACCACTGTCCTGTGTTGTCATCTCCAGCTGCTGGTCCAGGAGAGCTTGGGGCTCGTGAGGCACGTAGGGAGGCAATTGCCAGGTAAGAGGAGATTATCCTGTGTTGTCCCTCGGGATCGAACTCGACCCTTGTATCTACCTGGACAATTCGTGAACTCCCCTGTTTAGCTGTTGGAAGGTTGAAGCAACCTCAGTGAACTCCTGTGCGCTTCCTTTTAACGTGAGGATTTGCTGTGTATTATATAAGGGTCATTTATATTATTATATACGTATATACCTGTTGTATCGTGAATGGGGGGGGGGATAGGATTTAAGTGGGCTAAAGGAAGGTATGCGAGAAGGATAAAAGGACTGGACAGACCAGTCAGTCTTATAGTGCTCATGTAGTGCTTGTGATATCGCTGTATCGTAACTAACTAAAATGTCTATGTGAGATTCGTGAGGTGTGCGGCAAAGAGGGCTGTTTTAATGTCTGCTGGTTGATTTAGGAAAGGCTCCATATTTGGATCGTTTCCCCTCGCTCCCCCCCTTTGGGGGGAAGAGAGAGGGGGAACTCAGGCCACGGTGCTGTACATTAGTTTTAAGTGCTAATTGTTAGTGGTGTTAGTTAGTACTTCGGGCTCTCATCCCGAAGGTGATCAGGAGATCTGGTTAGTTTTCAGTTTGTTAGTATTTTCATTCGTGCTTAGAGAGGTCTAAAACTACATAGTGACAGAAGGGTCAGGCGCCTGGAACGAGTGCTGTATTTACTAAGTGCCGTTTTTTTGTGATTTTGCTTTATTTTTTATTTTTATAGTGATCCAGGCGTGGAGAGATAGAATCTTAAACAGTAATCTTAATTTAATTTTAATTTAATTCTGACCAATAGCTTCAATTATGTTAGAGACATGTTGATGCATTAAATATGCAAATATGCATTCTTAGTCTATTAATAGCATTAATTATGTCAGAGAGACATGTTGATGCATCATGTTTGCAAATATGCATTCTTAACCTATTACACTTAAGCCTAGTTTTAGTTTGGGGACTTAGTCTACGAGATGATGTCGGGGGAAGGTTGGATATACCAGAGTACGTTTTATAAATGAGAGGAATGTGAAAACTATTAATTAGTGATGATATTGAATTAGTGATAGTAAATATAATAAATAAAAATAATGACAATACTAATAATAGTAATTTTGATAATAATGATTGCAATATTATGATAAATGTTAAACTAAGACAATAACTCTGGTACTTCCAATGCCTTCCTTTCCCTTAATTATTTATTTATTTTTATTTTATTTTAGCGGGGGAGGGTTGGCTATGCCACAGAATTGAATCTCTGGCATTTCCAATGACCTCCTTTCCCTTATGTTTTTTTCTTGTAATTTTTATTCGAGGGGGAGGGTTGGCTATACCACAGTATTAAACCTCTGGTATTTCCAACTGGCTCCTTTCCCTGACTGTTAGTGTTAGTATGTTAGTAACTACTTAAGATTATTGTTATTGCAGGTTGTCTACTTATAG
>NC_087202.1:57266261-57380444 GCF_015104395.2 Macrobrachium nipponense | reverse complement strand
TCTACTTATAGTTACATAGGGACCTATCTTTCATTTATTCATACATTCGTTCTTTTTCATTACAAAACTCATTCACCTCCTTTCATACGTACTAATAATTACAAACGCGAACGCAAGTGTCAAATCCGGGAAGAGGCGGTCAGCCGCCGACTGACTGTCAGCTGTCAGCCGTCAGCCGTCGGCTGTCAGCCGTCAGCCGTGAGTCAGGGTATTTGATATTCATTGCCCCTCTAAATTTGTTTGGATTAGATTTTAAGTTTAGTACCAACACGGTTAGGTAGGAGGTTTAAGGCTTTCCTGTCTTTATTTTCTCCAGTCTTCTTTCTTTCTTATAATTACAGGTTAGTGGTTTTCATTATTGGGCCCGTGTTATGATTATTTGAGCCTTTGGCATATTATGTCCTTTCTTTGCTTTGTTAGGGTCAGCTTTTAGTGATAGGAATCCTTGTGAGCCCGTTATTTACTATTCGTATTTTGTATTTTTATTAAGTTTTCTCACAAGGCTGATTTAGTATTAAGTGTACTTTTTATTAAATATTGTTGATTTTATTCTGGTGTTTGTGTCCACATTCCTCTTACCCTGTGTACTTTCTTACCACCTACGATCCCTGTGTAGTAAAGTATAAAGAACCTATATTACGGCCAAAGGGGCCGTAACAAAATAAAAAAAGAGAAAAACATGTGGTCATATGCCAAGAAGTTAATAAAAATAATAATAATAATAATAATAATAATAATAATAATAATAATAATAATAATAATAATAATAATAATAATAATAATAATAAAGAAAAATTGCAGGAAACACTCATGCGAAATTTTCTGGCAAACGTTTGGTGAATGCCTTTGGAATTTCAAAAACTCTCTCTCTCTCTCTCTCTCTCTCTCTCTCTCTCTCTCTCTCTCTCTCTCTTTGGTGAATGTCTCTGGAATCTCAATCCAGTCCTATGAGAGCTGAAAGTCAGGTTAGTGGTCTGGTTAAACTACTTAATAATAATAATAAATTAATAATAATAATCTGGTATTTCAGTTACTCTCTCTCTCTCTCTCTCTCTCTCTCTCTCTCTCTCTCTCTCTCTCTCTCTCTGTCCGTCCGTCCGTCCGTCTGCTATCGTCTAAGTCGGGGGACTATAGATTTCCCCTCGACTTACCTGCTTGCCTGTGTGTCAGTTAGTGTGTGTGCCACAATTATTGGCATAGCAACTGCTAAACATTTGTAGGGATTCGTCATTATAGTGCTGGTGCAAAGATAGACCAATTCATTAGTGCGCATGAAGGGAGACTGCCCTCATGTCATTGTCACATTTCTTTGTAATCACAACTATCATAAATTGTGGAAGGGAATTTAGTCAAACTTAGTTCAAATGTTGATCGTTATGTATAGCTGTAAATTAACGTAGGGAATCTGCCTGTTTGACTGAAGGTTATCGCCGTCAACCTAGTACAAACGGTGGCCATTTTGCATTGATGTAGCTACATGTCTGTTCCTCAGTCTGTTACCCTCTCAAGGCCATTGTGCTTCCTCCAACGTTGTCAACTAAATTTCAGTCACCATAAATAAAAAGTTGCTGCTACTTGTCATCGCAGCTGTCCTTCATGGATGGAGAGATAACAGTCAAACAGAGTAAAAAGGAAAACCATCATCCATTGTGTACATGAAGGGAGATCGTCCGTTTTCCTGGCCATCAGCTTGTCTGTTACACCTCAATTTTAACATGGGAAAAAGGGCATAGTTGAAGGGATTTCACTTAAACTTAATACAAAAATCACCTTAGATATATACATGAACGGAGATCATCTCTCTGAATGTCTGTGCTGTCAGTGTACCTGTCACACTTACCTATTTTTTTTTTTTTTTTTCATATTTTGTCAGGCTTTTTGTCCACAACCTTAGCCGTTGTCAACTTTTGAACAGTGTAAGAAAAAGGTGTCATTTTAACATGGCATGCATGCTCCTCAATGAAATCCTTTCTGGTAACCATAAGGTCAGAGGTGTTGTGCTCTTAACTCTGTTCAAGACGTTTATACTAAAAATATGTGTCGGCAAAAAAATTTCCAGATTCATTCGCATTCTCACCAGCCCTAAAGGTGTTTTCTTCAACTTTTCATGCTGGGATGACTTTAGAAACAAATTTGGTAAGGGTACGACAAGGGACGTGCATTGCTTTGTCTCTCTCTCTCTCTCTCTCTCTCTCTCTCTCTCTCTCTCTCTCTCTCATACTATGTAATCCTTTCTCATCCTACCCCCTCATCCATAAAACAACAGACAAGACTTCAGTTATATTTGGTTAGTATGGAATGGATGGTGAAGCCTTTCGAGTCTTCGCGACACGAGAGCGAACTTCGGTATTTCAACCACTAACCACAATCGTAGTCGTTGGGTGATGCTTATGGAAGGAAGGAGGAGGGTGACGAAGTTGTGGTCAATCGTAGTCGTTGGGTGATGCTTTTGGGAGGAAAGGAGGAGGGTGACGAAAATGTGGTCAATCGTAGTCGTTGGGTGATGTTTGGCCAAGAAGTAGCTGTTTTCATTTGACCTTCCTATGTCTGTGGGTCAAAGTTGCACTGACTTATAGAGTTACAAGTCCAACTTTTTACTTTTACCTTTATCTGAATTTATACATCTGACATGCTGTAGGTGTTAACTTGATGCGGTATTAAAGCATTGTTTTCTCTCATTGGAGATGAAGTCATCTACTGCAAGAGAATATTTAAGAAGGCTGAGAGTATTTTTCTATTTCCATTTGTAATTTGCAGAAATATGTATATGTATATGTATATGTATATGTATATTTAAATGTGTGTGTAAATTTCTATCATTTTTAACGGATTTGCAGTGAAATGGAATACATTTCATCTCTGGCAACTACCTTGGACGCCAGCTTTGCTAACCAAATTACCCACTTTGCATTTTCGTCTGCTTTGGGCATTACCAGACATGGAAGGCAGAAATGCAAAGCAATGTTGTTTGAGAAACAAAAAACACAAGAAATTAAATTTGCGTTCGTATTAATATATTCCTATGCTCTTTCATATTCAATCCCATTTGCAATTTTGAATTTTTCAAGTTCATTCATTGCGTACCTGTTAAGTTTTTCTGGGAGGATGTGTTTGTGGCAAAATAACGAACGTCTTGCAGGCAGGCTATTTAACATTGTTTTCGCTTCCACGGCTAATGGGCACTTGCTAGAATTTATTGATGGTGTTTCAGTCTGGTTAGGAAAGCAGCATCAACTATCTAACTAAAATAAACCACTGATAAATTAACATTATTTAGAATATTGGGTTTCTCTTGTGTTTTTTGTTTTTTTGTTTTTACATTTCTGTGTATCAAAGCCTGTCAAGAACGGAATCACGATTACCCCCCTTCATTTACAAATCTAAGATAAGAGATTCGGATACTGAAGTATATCGATTTCCATGTACGGAAACTAATGAATAGAATATTATGATGCAACCAACAGTATTTATTACGTTGCTTAGGACTGTATGTTGCACAATGGAGTCCATGGGTGTGTGACATAGCCTACAAGCCTTTTATCTTAACAGTCCATGAAAATTCTTTATTTGGCAGCAGAAACCCCTGTCTCCATTGTCTATAGTGATGGCTAGATTTTGTAATGTCACAAAGTTCTACATTTTTTTTTTTCATGACAACTGCTTTCATTCATGGTACTGTGCAACCTAAAGCCAGACGCATATTCATCATGACGAAAGGTGAAATTGTAGGTATCAAGTTCGAAGCTCTGCAATATGTCATTCAAGCAGTCTTGCCTAACTGGCCAGTTTATTGTTTACGTGAATTGTCCATTTAAGTACTACATTTAAGTGCCATTGTTTACCCACTGAGGTTTAAGACGAAAACTGGTGTAGTGACTGTTGTCTTGCCTATAAATGAAAATAGATAAAAAAGAGAAATGGAATATTAATGTACTGTGAGCTTATTGGGGAAAGGCAGTGATACTGTTATGTAGGAACATTATGCTAAAATTAGGTCATCTCGATACGCATCTTAGTAATGTGGTATTTATGTTTAATAAAAGATTCAACTGATTTGAAATATTTCAGAAAAGCTAATTTTGTTGTAGGTCACTGAAAATCGTAAAAAGTTATAATAAAAAATCTAGTATATTTGCGCAAAGTATTTCGTATCTGGTTGTTTGTGTTGGTTCTCCGTATTCATTCTTTGTTTATCAAGTTTTTGTGCATTTCCCTTTGCTAAGGCTACGTCACTTTACTGGATTACCGTTTCGCGGTTATCTTGTTTCCCGAGAAGAAAGTCTTCCTACACCTTTCTTCTGAATAGCGATATCTATTTGCTTTACTTCGTGAAAAGGCTTCTCTGTTCTTTGATATTTATATCTGCTATGTACTTTGTTCTATCTTTTCCCGAGACGTGTGTTTTTCTTGGTGTTTTTGGAATTATATTTGCTCCACGCTTTATCCTTATTTTTTTTTTTATTGAACAAAGCGTATTTTTTCTGAATAAGATCATATATATCCCGATTCTAAAATAGTAAAGTATTTGACTGTACAAATATGTATTGAAATCGCTGAATGAATGAACGTGCTTAAAAGGCCACTTGTAGGTAACAAAAAACGAAAATTTAAAATACAAATGGGTAGGACAGTAACCTGTCATATCCACGAATTTGTACATTTCAGTGACGCCTTTTGAATGCAGAATGATGATGGTGCCATGCTGTGATTGACACTGAAGCCGACAGCATTTGAGCGTTTTATTTATTTATTTGTGTATTTATTGTTTACTTTTTTTCAGTATCAGAGGTGTTCCATTGTCCTGTCTGCTAGCCCGTATCCCAACCTCTGCACTGGGGATATGTATCGTATAGTTCTACCAGATTCATTCGTAGTGTATTAAGTAGTTGACACCATACAGCACTCTCTCTCTCTCTCTCTCTCTCTCTCTCTCTCTCTCTCTCTCTCTCTCTCTCTCTCTCTCTCTCTCTCTCCAAAAAATTCTAATTTAGAGAGAATTCACTAGAATTAATCTAAATTAATTGTGTAATATCTATTCCATTATCAATTAGATAGAAATGTCATCCAAGCTTCTTGAGTTTTCCATGGGTTGGTTGAATTGTGAGTCATTCCAGTGCTCTAATAATTCGTTATCTTTAATTGGACCAGGATATGCTTACATTATTGCAAAGATCGCTTTCACTAAATCGTTATTTTGTATGTCAAAGGAAACGTCATCCTAATTATACAGAGTGCTATATTGTTATAATCGTGAACGTATTGTGAATTCTAAGTTGATGGTTCTTAAAACGAGGGACGTTTAGTTTCTATATTCGAACATGTCTGCGCGCACTCAATAATAATTTGGGAAACGTATAGAAACCAAGAAACAGGAGAGATAATGGATACAAGGGAGCGGTCTTTGCTTACGCCAACGTGCGTGTTCTCTTTCAAGCGCATTCATTTACCATCGAGAAAATAGCTCATAAGTTCAAGAGCTTGAATGACTGTATCACAGCACCTTATTTTTGTTTTCAGTTTCACTCAATTGTTTTCCATATTATCCTGAAGACACGCTGATGTGATTCTACCCAAGCAAACTGCCTTAAAAACTTTGAATCGGAAATTGTAATTTTAATGACTATTCTACGTTATTACTAGTCCTTTGTGGGTATTTGAATTGCCCCTAAGTTTGAACGCTCGTCCAAAAGACGCAGATATTGTATATAATTTACTCTCATTAAGAACAAATTTATTCACCCCAACTGTTATTTTAGTTTTCGTAAAACTCGTTACTAAATCGCTTCTTTAAGCGTTATTTCTTCCTTTAAAATAATGATATTGGTTCCAGTAACCATATTTTTTCCAAGATCCTGTTTCCTGTTTAATGTGGCTTCGCTTAAATGGATCAGCGTTCGTGTCATTCCATATATCTTCTGCTGGGTAGAGCCACAAAAATATCTCGACGGTGGTTGTAGACATTCAACATTTGTTTGCATTATTTCAGGGTTTCTTGAATGTTTGCCCATGCTGTAGCGTTTGCAGTGTCAGGATAACGTGTTCAGTTCCAGTGAAAAGGGATTTGATTAGCACTTTTTTAGTTTCCTGTAAAAGAAAACTATTGAGATGGCTTTTTCTGTCCACCATCAGATCTTAAAAATTACTGAGGCTAGTGGGCTGTAAATTGGTATGTTGTATTATCCAACCTCCAATTGTCATCATACCAAATTGCATCCTTTTAGCCTCGGTAGTTTTTTTTAAATCTAAGGTTAAGGTTAGCCAAGGATCGTGCGTCTGGCACCACCAGGGTTGCCAGCCACCGACTCATATTTACTTTACCGCATCGGGGGAGCAACTGAGCGCTGCACGGTAGTGGCTGAGTGTTTCATTCTGCACCACATAGAGAGTTGCATACATCATTCTACGCTGTACAGGAAACCCGATTTTAACTTGATTTTAAGCTGTGAATTATGATACTTGGCGTGTTGCTGTGTATGCAGATTAGGACAGCATTCTCTTTTTATGGTAGGCTCCTCAGTGACAAAGATCTCGATGACATTTCATGTCTTTCTTTTGGTCTTTGTACTTTGATTAGTATTTTACACCCTGAAGTATTTTACATGCACCAGCTAACACGCTATGTTTTACGTCTCTGAACCCACTATTTTTTTTCATTTTCTTATTAAAACGACAGTTAACGATATATGTTCTATTTCTCTCACTCACCCCACTCTCTCTTTTTTTTTTATAGCAAATTGCTCTGTCTGCATTTATATCTAATTATGTCCACATATATTTGTCAGTCCGTCTGTCACAATTTACGTAAAGCCACATCTTGTAATAATGGCTGGATTTCAGTACTAATTCGCCCATAGATGGACTATTGATGGGGTCAAGACTTTGAATGCTGTCTTCGCCTCTAACTCTGAACGCCAGACCGCTTTGTAGGAGAGGGTGACAGATGCCTTTGACATAAAGGATCGCGGTCACCTGCCACCTCAAGAGGATAGCGATTGACGTCATTTTAAATTAATAATCATGATAGCCTTCCACTTCTAGGGCAGACTGATCATGAGAAAGCCCAGTGCTGGTGCTTTTCTCATTGCTTTTTTTTTAAACCACATTCAGCCAGCAGTCTCCATTCCGTTATTCAGTGACATGCATTTTTTAGGGCGTTTGTATAAGCTGTAGTTCATTTGGATTGCTGCCGGGGTGCTCACGGGTTCTGTTTTTTCTATGAATAATCTCCATAGGGGGTTAGTGCTTTCAATGCACCCCGTGCGGTGCACTGTAGGCATTAATTACGGTTCTTTGCACTGTGTTTTGGGACCCTAGGCTGTAACCCCCTTTGGTTTCTTTTGTAGTACTTCTTTTCATATTCTCTTTCTTCCATCTTACTTTCCACCTGCTCCTAACAATTTATTCATAGAGCAACTGCGAGGTTTTCCTTGGTTACACCTTTCAACCCTTTTACTGTCAATTTTCGTGCCAGCACTGAATGACCTCATAGGTCCTAATACTTGGCCTTTGCCCTAAATCCTATATTTAATTCATCTCTTACGAATAATTAGGCTGATGGTTTCTCTATTTGTGTAAAAAGTATAATTTCCGCATACGACTGTTTTTTTTAATATTGAGAACTGTAGCTTTAATTTGAGAACGCCTAGTTTTTCAATTAGGTTGTTCTTCTAATAGACGAAGCCAAACTTACACATAGGACGAACGATATCTCACTCTCCGAGGCAAGCATTCTACCTTCTTCAGAAGCTATAATTTGCAAAATTTCGCTGCATAATCATCTTCTTCCAGACCCCATATGACTGGGGTTCACTACTCTCGAGTTTATTCTTCTCCACTTCTAACGTCAACGTTCATCCATTCGGATGAGCTTTCTGATACCGACTTGGATATTATAGTTTATCTCGAGGTAAAGTTCGCCAAACCATCCGTAAAGCTATTCTCTCTCTCTCTCTCTCTCTCTCTCTCTCTCTCTCTCTCTCTCTCTCTCTCTCTCTCCTTCTCTGTCAGCCACTGATGAGACCTTGAATTGACAGCTTTCATCAGTGATGACGGAATGGCCTTATTACTGTTCAAATTTTCCTCTATCTATTCCTTAAGACTTAGTTACTCTGATGTTAATTTTATCATGTAAATGTTGGATTCGGTGGCATTAACTGTAATTTGATTTGGAAACTTCCACGTAATAATTATTAATGCCTAAGAAAAATTTAACATAGGTTGTATGTTCACGAGGGAAATTGATTCTGGCTCGAATGCCTGAGAGAGAAAGACTGAACTTGAATCGAAAGCTTGAGAGAGAATTGAAATCAAGCAACGAATGCTCTCTTTGAATGAATGTTTGGGAGTCGAAAGCATCGGTCGCCTTTATTGCTGTGGTGATAATGAAGCTGAAAGTGGACGCATATGCTCGTGAGAGAGAGAGAGAGAGAGAGAGAGAGAGAGACGATTAGACCGTGAGAGAGAGAGGAGGAAGAGAGAGTGAGGAGAGAAGAGAGACCCTAATAAAATGTTGCACGGTGTTCCGAATTTCCTGAGCGATCTCATGCATTTGGCACTCATTGATTCACACACCACTTTGTTCCTCTGAGAATTAATGGAACTTCAGAAACTACTCAGCTTTCCGGGGCATTCCGCAAACTCTCTTCACATAGCTGGTTAAACGGCTTTTTTTCAGATTTTGCATTTGATTGCACCTGTTATGACGATTAAAGTCAAGATTAGACGAACGAATGGCCCAACGAGTGGAAGGTTCTCTCTCTCTCTCTCTCTCTCTCTCTCTCTCTCTCTCTCTCTCTCTCTCGTAAAATTACAGTGCTGTCTTTACTGACTGAGATCAATAATCTTCCTTCCATTCTCTAACAAACCTATAGTTATTAATGTCGACATTAAACATACCATACAATATATCCAAGTCTTGCCGTTAGTGCCTTTATAAAGCCTTTGAGGTAGAAGATAATCTCTCTTTAAAAAAAATTCTTTCTATGGCCTTATTGCATTTTTATTCACAGTGGCCCCATTTTGTGCTACCAAGAGGTCTCTTGTATTTCTTTAGAGTAATGTTGACATCGTCGTTTTATGCTTGAATACTTTCCTTTCTCAGTAAACGTGTTTCTTTTTCATAATGGTAAATGTCTTGTAATACGGCAGTTGGTTTTCCCCTTCCTGCAGCGGAATATACTGCATTGGGGCTTGGGATCGCCGTGCCAGTTATTTCCTTTCCTGGCAACATTTTTCTTCGTATATCCCGTCTGATGGATCTTCTGCTAAAACGGCGTTTTTTTTTTTTCGATAACTGAAGGCCATTCTATCTACCAGCAGAGCGACCCAAAGGCGATAACTCGCGAAGTTTCAAGTTATACCAGCAGAGGGTTTACATCGTTTAAATGTGAATTTATGGTATTTCAAAAGTAAATTTCATATGGGATGAAATTTAAAGAGTAAGGTTTTATCTGCCGAAAGAATTTTTCCTTAACCTTCAATACTTTTGGAGATATTAGCATTTCAATAGTGTTAGGGCCGTGAGGTGCCTGGCCGCCAGAAATGAGCCCATTTCCAGTAAGACTTTGCTTCGCTCGCAACAAATCTTGACTATTTAAACATTTGTCTTTGATATGCTGTAGCTAAGTCATTATTTCAGATTTTTTAGATAACTTTTGCGAATATCATGCCTTAAGTGTTTTGAAGTTACGTTCATGGAAAACGGCAGTTTTAAAGATAAGAAACTTAATTTATTGCGAGTTCATCGCAGATTGATAGTGGGACGTGGGTATGGCTTCTTTCTTTTAACCATCTCATTTACCTTCATTTTTTCAATCATTCCTGAAGGATAATCCTTGAATCGGCAGGTACCCTGCCAAAGCATTGTTGTTAAATTAGTTCACTGAAGATTTTACGGCACTTCAGTCATAATCATTTGGACAATGGGTAGGTAGCATAAGTAAGTGTAGCAGCAGACTCAAAGATCTTCAGTGTGTGTAAACACTGATACACAAAATTTGGATCATTCTTAGATAGCGACCCCCAAGGGCTTTCGGGGGTCTTTATCCAGGACTATATTTCTCCATAGTAACCTTACCCATTCGTATTTTACTCTTTTAACGAAGATCATCTCGAGAGTGTGGCGAGACCGAAATAAGTACAACATTTTGCTCGTGTTGTATACGCAGACCGTTCATCTCTCTCTCTCTCTCTCTCTCTCTCTCTCTCTCTCTCTCTCTCTCTCTCTCTCTCTCTCTCTCTCTCTCTCTCTTCTTTTGCCCAAGTTCGCTGTGCATTTCAAGAAATTGGAAAAATGCTTCTAGCTGCAGCTCTCTAAAGCGCAACCTCCTTTTAACGATTTTCCTTTTTAAGGATTCTTCGAAAGACTTTTGTTCAGTTCACGGTAAAAAAAAAAAAAAAAAAATCGTATTCAGATAGGATCCGTTCTCTCTCTCTCTCTCTCTCTCTCTCTCTCTCTCTCTCTCTCTCTCTCATGGATTGAGAGAAGCGGCACAATGATCCTGCCAAGAATTGTTGTGAGAGTCTTGCAAATTGTTGAATTATATGTGTTATGTATATATATATATATATATATATATATATATATATATATATATATATATATATATATATATATATATATATATATATATATATATATATATATATATATATATATATATATATAGATACACATATATAGATATTAATCTCGTGATTCCGGCAAATGGTTTTAATTATTTCTTGCGTTTATTCTCTTTTCTCTTTCACGTGATCAGATCACCGGATGTTGTGCCATGCTCTTAAATTTTTTTGGTCTTCAGCTCATTTTATTATGTGTACCAATAAACGGCACGCCTTTTTCTGGTCGCCAATTAACCCGACGATAATAGAATCCGACCAAATTCTTGCAACTATATCAATAGAGAGGTAATGTTACAATTACAAGAATAAGCTTACGCAGCTCTTTATGCTGACTAACTGGCACTTGTTAAAGTATCAAAATTCAGTCGCTATCTGACGGAAGGCGCCCTAAATAAAACGTGTGAAATAATCAAACTCCAGTTATTATGCATCAGGTGGGCTGATACGTTGCTGTGGCATTCTACTATTTAATATACTTAATTAAAACCGAATGATCACAGCCTTGATCGGCAGTTAGCGTTTTGATGCCATTGATTGTATACCCCTTGGATTTCATTAATCTAGAAAGAATTTATTTCTAAAGTGTATATTAAAAAAAGTTTTAATTTTAATGAACATGTATCGTGTAATGGTTACAGATAAAAAAACTTAATATTAAATAATAAGGTAAATGCTGTATGATTAATATTTGTAAAATAAAAATAAAAAAAGAGAACAATTTAAGATAGGCTTAAAATGATATACTGACAACAATTTGAGGAACAGTGTTACGGGAGATTTGATTTCATATTTAATATTGTAATTGGAGATAGTATATATTGTACTTTGAACATTTTTAAGTAAAACAGAAGAAAAATCTAGAATTCGATGGACGCCATCATGTAGCTGTTGCAGCCCGCTTTTTAAATGTTGGTCCCGCCAGATGTCCTTTGGATCACTGGTCGTAGGAAGTGGAGTCGTTGAGAGCTGCTTGAAGGGATCCTCCGGAGAGCAATCATTGGATCCTAAGCGCTCACTCCTCAAACTCGGTTGTGGGCACACTAGACTATTCACGTTTTTTATGATCTAATCGTATTTAGTTTCACTACATTTTATAGTACTTCAAAATTTTTATTTTAATTCTTGCCCAGTAACCCCCTCTGCAACAATAACCCCGAAAAATTAGAGATTTTTGTAAACTACATATTACTAAATGTCGACAATTAATTTCCACTTTAATTTGAACCTTTCCCACTTCATTTCCTTTTGTTTTTAGCTAAGTCAGAACCATGCTGATAGCTTTGACATCCATCGCTTTCCATTTTAACAACATTCTTAATTTCAGGGCTAACCTTATACATTCCCGCAGTTTTCTGTCAGGGGATTTCAGGGTCTGTAAAGTAAAGTCATGATTTTTTGTTCTTCGTATGGTTTTACACCTGAATAAAAACGTTCGGTGCTGTCCTCCTCCACACTGCAGATATTGCAGACCTCTGATGTCGTAGGATCCTTGTTCTTTCGGATGTTTGAAAGGAAACGAGGAAGCTGCACAGATAAATGAACTAGTGTAAAGCAAACGCCTAAGCAGAGGTCCTGAAAGGAAATGAAACAGAGGAAGCGTAAAATGAAACTCCAAAATTAATCTTGTAATGAGGAGCAGTGCGCACAGTTCTGGAAAAGTATTGCTTTCGTAAATATTCGTATTTTTGCCAAATGTACAGAAATTTTTCAAACAAGCCTCAAAAGAGCAAACCATCTCGCTGGTTGTTTTTCACATATTTATAATGCACCATCTTTGTACTTTTGCTCAAGGCAATTTATCCTTCTTGAAGAATGCCTGGCTGATTGTGGTATTCATTTATTCATACGAATTTTAACTAAATCGTCTGCCTCGTTATCTTATTCTGTCTGACGCTTGTTTACATCATGGTTTGGAAATAGATGTCATCAGAAAATATATTCTACTAACAGAAAACAACAGGGAATAAATATGCAATGTAAAACCCTCTCCTGCTGTTTTGTCCTGAGGTATTAGTAGTCCTATATTCGTATATTTGGTTCAAATTGTAATATGTTCTGCCCTTCGAGACTTAAAGTGTTTCCTGCAAGATATAGTTGAAAATTCCATAACTCATTACATTGTATTATGAGAGCCAAGATTTCAAGAATTAAATATATCATTATAATAATTATTAATATATATTATTATATATATATATATATATGAAATATATTATTAATGGTCTATATATATATTATATATAATATATGATAATATATATGTGTGTGTGTGTGTGTGTGTGTGTGTGTGTGTGCGTGATTGAGTTTAAATATATCTATAAAAGAAATGAAACGGAACACAGCCAGCGTAGTATTTCACATTTATTGGCCAAATTTTCGAAATGTTAAGTCTCAACTACAAAGCTGTGAAATATACAAAATCTATAAATTAGGCAGTAGAAATAACAGAAATAAAAGTTAAAATCGCGCAAACATTAAATAGTTTATATTGAAAATAGGGCTAAACATTTTCCAATTAAACCGTTTGTTTCGTGAGATGTGCATAATTAATCACTTCGTAATATGCTTCATCGTAATTGAAAACAAACAATAAAAGTCACAGACCCTCAAGTTTATTTGAAATCACCGATGTTAAGGAAAATAGTCTGTCCGCCTGTACGTCTGCCTATCCATCGGTGTGTCTGATGTTGAAATTGTATTCGCAACTCCTACACTGCTCAAGGGATTTCGGCCATAATCGAAGCAAAGAAATGCCGGCATGCACAGATTTGCACGAAGGACCTTCTCCACCTACCTTCCAGTTTATTTCCCTCCCTCTCTTTAAACTACTTAAGAACGATAGTGACATAGACCATGACCTATATTCTTCAAAAGATTCCTTACATCCCTTGTCATAGCAAATTCCATGTACATGGCTGAAGAAATTTCATTAAAACTCATGACAAGAGTTGAACATCATGCCTATACGTGCATGGAGGGAGATCTTTCACCCGTCTGTTTGATTTCATCAGTCGGAATGTTTGGAGTAAGAATTTCTTAAGGGGTTGGATGTATACAAGCAAAATTATTTAATTTGTATTGTGTAGTTATCTGAAAGTTGGTTTATTAATTGCTGTCGTTTCGGTGTTCAGGTTACCACCTTGTTTAATGAATATTATTTCCCATTTTCAGAACGTCTCGAGCAATCGATGCCATTGTAGGAGCTGTGACTTGCAGTGAGTACCAGTTTCTTGACTCCTCCATTTTCACTCTTAATCGCTCAGTGTATTTCCCTTGTTTTCTTCAGCCTTCAATTTGTTCTTCCCATGCACACCTACCTGAAGGTGAACCGTGCCTTGGCCAAAATAAATTTGGAAAGTTGACGACAGAAATCTAAAATAAATCGCAAAGCTGTCCCATTGCATGAATACAAATTGAAAATTCTCTCTCTCACAGACACACACTAGTTTTGGCTTTACCTACAGAGTGTTTTTTTAATCCTGGGGACGTAGACGTTTTTGCTTATATGCCATTACCTTTCTAATATACATATCAGAGATTAGAGAGGAAAACAGACATCTGTCAGTGATTGCTTTTTCAATCATTTAAGCGGGTGTTTTATTAAAACTGAAGTAGTTGAAATTTATCGACAACATTGAAATGAAATCTGTAAACCAATTACGGCATGATTAAATTTATCAATGGAAGACTGAAAATAAAGATTATTCACGATGTCTAATCCGGAGACCTCATTCAACAGCCAGACATCCAGCTGGATTAACGCTCGACACGCAGGAGTCTCCATGCTATGTGGATTGTCTCGAAACGGGCCGTATATTACTTCCTGAGTTACTCAGGCGCCTAAAATTTGTCATTAAGAAAACGCTGCTTCCTTAATAATCCCCAGTCGTCATGTAACTTTTATGTTCATGGTTGATCGTTCTTTTCGCTTGACTATCTTCCAAACTCAGGCTTTTATGTTGCGATTATACATTTATCTTTTATAATACATCTAACTCCCAGTATGTCTACCACTTTCGGAAAAGCTTAGAAACTTGGCTATGAATGGTTGAGACCAGTGTTGCCAACTGAGGGGTAATTTGACCAAATATTTTAGACCTTAGGGCAATATTTTTATGTGTAGGGTAATTGAAACAATGCCTGTATTGATCAATATCTTTATTATTATTATTTCTTATCATCACAACCTCAGAATGTTGGGTAATTTCCAGTTATGTAGGGTAATTCCTTGTCTTCTGTAGGGTGCATAGGGTTGGAGGGGTTGGCATCACGTGTTTGAGACCCTTGCCAAAATCATAAATTGAAATCATGTAAGGAAGCAAACTTAATAATGTTTCCCTGCTTATTTTTGAAAAGGAAAATTTGTTAGTCACGTATACGAAAATAACGCTATTTCTCGTTGCGTATTGGATAAAATAAGGACAAGTCTCATTTACACGTTCGGTGCACTGATATCAGATTCAGTTATTTTGATGCGACCGTTTCATAGTAATAATAACGAGTGACTGTGACAAAAGTTTCATGATTAATTTGTTTATTCGTTAATTTATTAGTTTCACTCTGATATAAAACAAGAACTTTGAAATTCTTTTTACGCAGGCATTATACATTTCATTTTTGGTATTTTACTGAAATTTTATTTTCTATTTATTGAGTATTTTTTTTTCTTTTATAAATCGGATGCTACCGACCAATGCTATTTTAAAGCATCGGTGCTCATTAGGGGCTGATGAATATTTTATTTAAAAGAGATAGTTTTGGTTTTATTTACAGATTGCTTTTTTTTAATCCTTTATAACTTTTTGGGAATGGTGCCATAGACGTTTTTGCTGATATGCCATTACCTTTCTAATATATATGCAAGCCGTACAAGACCCTGTCATCACGAACTTATATCCAGCTGTTGGCATTTTATTGACACCCACGATGAGACAAAAACAAGTAAAACATGCGCCGACGAAAGTTTGGTGGATTTTTTACTTGTAATAAAGATACAGAAAAATTCACAATATTTCTTGTCGGTCATTATCTTTATGGTATTCACAATCTTTTGCTTTTGTTTTTACGACAATCCCCAACGGGCTTGTACTAAACGTGCCGCAAAGGTGGACATACCGGTAAAAAAATAAAATAAAATAAAATAAACGGGCTTGTATTAAACACGCCATGAAAGTTGGATACATACTAGGTAAAAAAAAAAAAAAAGGAAAAAAGACTCAACGGTCCTGTACTAAACACGCCGCAAAGGTTGATACATATCTTGGGTAAAAAAAAAAAAATCCCAACACTATTGTACTAAATACGCCGCAAAGGTGAAGGAACATACCGGGTTAAAACCCTTAGGGTCACTGTTTAGGAAAGATTAATGACTTGTTTTCCTGTTAATTTTTTCTGTGAATGTTTTACCTGCCTTCATATTTCGCACGTATCACCAAGGTTCCAGGCTGGTCAGGAAGTTATGGAAATTTGGTTAGTTCGGGATGTTCACCATTATTAGATAACTCCTTAAGTACTGTGTAAATACTAGAGTTGCTACTTCTTTTACGACTCGAGAGAAAGAGGTGAAGTTCCTTCATCTCACACTCGAGAGAATTTGGCGTCGATCTCATGTGAGACAGAAAGGTGTATTTCGTGACTTTCATCATACTCTCGGGCGCCTAGAGTTATCATGCTAATACGACATAACGTTCTGAGATTCCTTAATGAAGCTGTTGGATTATATGACGAAATTAGCCTTTTCGTGGTGCTGTCCCTTTGAACTACCACCTTTTAAAGTTTTAAACAACATACTCCACGCACGAGACGTACTCATTGTAAAGTTTACTGGTGTATTAAAGTGGACTCGGGTAAAACAAGACACGTAAGCAGCATTCGAATTAAATTGAGTTTATGATGTTGTAGACTTGATAAAGCTAGTCGTGTTTATAAAAGTCGTCGTCTTGGAAAAACATTTATGGTGTTGTAGACTTGATAAAGCTAGTCGTGTTTACAAAAGTCGTCATGTTGGAATTGTTTAACGGGATTGTTTAATTGGGATTGTTTAACGGGCTTAAACACAGGCACACACAGTATCATGTCAGAATCTTTCTGGGGTTTCACACGAAAACAGAAGAGTCAGGGGACGCGCTTGTTATGAATGCAAATGTTGCTCCATCCGGAAAACTCTTGCTCTCACACACATCGGACCTATATATATATATATATATAAATAGATATATTTATAATTATATATCTAATATACTATAAGATAATTAATATATATATAGTTATTTATATATTTTATTTTTTTTTAAAAATATATTTATATTTATATTTATATTTATGTATATATGATTTATTCGTTGCTCGTGTAATCCTTCGTCTTCTTTCACTCCCCTCTTCATTATGGAAATTAACATAGAGGTGTTATTTACTTAAATGTTCTTTTGATCATTAGAATTTTTTTGATCATTAGAAGTTTTTCAAGGGGGTCTGAAAATAAGGATAGTCTTTTCTTGTGAACTTGATTCAGACAGTATTGTATTTTTGCTATTTCTGAAGAATCTCGGCAAAAACAACAAAGGAGAAAGTGCTTTTATGTACTCTCTCTCTCTCTCTCTCTCTCTCTCTCTCTCTCTCTCTCTCTCTCTCTCCTCTCTCCTCTCTCCACTGCAAATTCTGTTTTAATGTGCTTAACGCTTTATATATGAATACAGTATGTTTAAATATTTGATTATCCCCATAACCTTGAATTGATACTTGGCAGTTCGATTAAAGCAATTGATTATAATCAGCAGTTCGACAATGATATGATGTCCCTTAAAACCGCCGTTGATATTTAAAACGAACGTATGTACGGCGCTTTTATGTCACGGAATTTGTTTTTATCCGGAACAAATGTTTTACGAATAGAATTATTTGTTTTCTAGCCCTCTGGCAGGACAGGCTTGAGTTGTTATTTTCTGGTTTTCTGCAAAGTGCAACATTGCATACTGTTTCATAGTCATTTTAGTGAAGAGAAACGGTGTAATGTTTTTGTCGGGTTGGGCCTTGCAATTCCTAAACTACAGAGGACATTCTAATAGGACAATCTAATTTAGTGGCCATCTCCTAAGTTCCCCGGTTGGTGGGAATTACAGAGTATAGCCCGTTGTAAATGATGTCGATGTCATGTGGCATAATTAAGTTGACTAATGAAGACTAATTCATGCATTATTACTGGAAATTGCGCGTAGGCTACCCTAAAGTATGACCCCTCCAGTACAACGCTCCGTGTTTCTTAGGTCGTTTGAACCATCCCTCCAGTACGACGTGTTTCTGGTTGCATGTTCTCTGTTGACAAGTTCGGTACTCTCTCTCTCTCTTAAGAGGAAATTGACCTGTAGCCTTATCATTGAAGAAATCAACGATATACTACGTTAAAGTGTGTTATTACTCTTCATATTGACCAATTTCTTTTAAATGAAACTTATCATTCTTGTTTTATTCTCCTGGAACAGTCATAGAAATGCAATTACCGCTTTGAAAAGTTGTTCTCGAGCCTTAGTTCATTTTCTTAATATTCATTTTTTTAACAGAATCACAGTGCGAATATCTATCTATCTATCTATCTATCTATATATATATATATATATATATATATATATATATATATATATATATATATATATATATATATATATATATCTAGTATATATATATATGTATATATATATAGTATATATATATATTCACACACATAGTGGAGTCCAGCTGGTATGCCGCGAGCGATTAATCTGTCAGTCCGTTTCCAATACCCACACTGAACGTTTTGTTTATTTAGAGGCTGGAATTTTTTTTTTTTTTTCTCTCTCTCTCTTCTCTCTCTCTCTCTTCTCTCTCTCTCTCTCTCTCTCCTCTCTCTCTCTCGTCTCTCTCTTCTCTCTCTCTCTCTCTCTCTCTCTATATATATATATATATATATATATATATATATATATATATATATATATATATATATATATCTCGTACTATCATAACCGTTATACAGTCTTCCTTTCAAACGTTAGCTAACAAGGTCGGTCAGGAAGAACCATAGGCCTGTCAGGTTGTTTAATCGCGTTGTAAATATTGTACATTTTCTCATTTTAAATAGTTATGTCTGCATACTACACAAAATGTATACCTATGCACACATACATACATGTATATGTATATGTATATGTATATATATATATATATATATATATATATATGTGTGTGTGTGATCATTTTATATTTATTCGGCATGTATTTATTTATTCCTTTTTTGTAAAAAATCAAGCAAATGTCAGATAGCCCCAATGTACCTTTGCAAGAAGCATTTTAATCTCTCTTGGTACCGAATGAATAGTCTATAAATATCTCAGAATGCATTGAATATTCATAATAAGGATTTTTTTTATCGTTGAAACTTCATCAAGAAAAGAGAACTTCATTTTATGATTCTCTTTTTGTATTGTAGAGCATTTACTGATTATTTGCCTGAGGAAAATAGGTTTCAATTATGTCAGATTCATTTTGTGAAAATCAAACATTTTAGTATTTCCTCCTTTCACATGACGTCATGTGTTCCTTTTTTTACACAACAGGACATATCTTGATACGAGTATCAAATGTCATTCCTGTGAAGGCTTCTTTAAAATGAAAGTCTTGTCGTTTTATGTAGTCTTTTGGAAGTATTTATCCAGTTTTACTCTCTCTCTCTCTCTTTGGGGAACCTGGGAGCTTCTTTTTAACAGCTGAACGTATTTTTGTCCAAGCAGCCCCTTCCCACTTATTTTGGACCTATCTACGCTTAATTATATATTTATTTGTTTTTGGTATATAATATATATATATATATATATATATATATATATAATATATATATATATGTGTGTGTGTGTGGGTGTGTGTAGCTTCAAGCACCGTTTTTCTCTCTCTCTCTCTCTAGGGACCCTGGGAGGTTCTTTTTAAACAGCTGAACGTATGTTTGTCTGAGCAGCTACTTCCCATTTATTTTGGACCTATCTACGCTTAATTGAATATTAATTTGTTTCCGCGCGCGCGCGACACACACACACACACACACACACACACACATATATATATATATATATGTGTGTGTGTGTGTGTGTGTGTGTAGTATATGTATATATATATGTATATATATATTATATAGATATATATATATATATATTATATATATATATATATATATATATTATATAGTTTTAAGCACCGTTTGACCATGTTGATTCAAAAGCTTGCCGTCTAATATATCAAAAACATTTTACTTAAGTTTAATTATCTGTAAGAAAACTTTTGAGGTGGTTTTGTCCGTCCGCACTTTTTCTGTCCGCCCTCAGATCTTAAAAACTACTGACGCTAATGAGCTGCAAATTGGTATGTTAGTCATCCACACTCCAGTCATCAAACATACCAAATCACATCATTCCAGCCCCGGTAGTTTTTATTTCATTTAAGGTTAATTAAGGTTAGGTAGGGATCATGCATCTGAGGAGCAACAGAACGCTACTCGTTCATGGCTGAGAGTATCATACTGCAGCATATCGAGTTTCATACAACATTATTCGCTGTACAGACAACTCGCTTGCACCGAAAAAACTCCATCGAATTTTTTACATGTTTAATCCTATCACCAATGTAAGACTGCCATCGTGTCTGTTCTATGTACAGGCAGTTCTTACGACATTACCTTCGAGAACTTAATAGTTGCGATCAACCCTCCCCACAAACTTGGCAGTATCTTATGAGAGTGAGAGTGAGACAGATACAGAGACCAGTATGTTTGATCTGTCTTTAGTTCGATATATTTCTTAGAATTAAAATTCTATTATAATTCCTTAATCCTAAGATTGCCTTTTTTAAAAGGACGCCTTCCCGAGACCGAAATTCACCTTATAAAGATCGTCCCAACTCTGATATACCATTTATCGGTTCATTTCATATTCCTAAGTAATTTCCTGAAAAATTCTGCTAACTTCGTCCTTTCCCTCCTCTCACCCCAAAATTTCCCTTTGCTTCTCTGGATGTCTCACGGAAGAGTCGCATCTGGACAGCGGCATTTGCCTTAGACCAATTTTCTCTTGTTTCTTGGCATTACTGCCTGCAGCAATTCCCTTGTAATGCTGAGTAACTGGTTCGTGAAGGAGGTTTCAGTACCCGCAAACAATATGCAGCAAATTCCCATCTGCAAAGACAAATTACTCACATATCACTCAAGTAGGTATAATAAGGGTATATATATATTATATATATATATATATATACTCGGTATATATAATTATAGGTATCAAGTAAGATAATATAATGTATATATATGTATATGTATTATGTATATATAGATATATATATATATATATAATATATAATATATATATATATATATACTATATATGTATATATATTAATTATATGTATATATTATGTATATGTATATTATATTATAATATATATTAATATTATATATATATATATATATATATATATAGTTTATATATACCTACATTCATGAACTGAAGTTATATAACATTACTTAAAGTGCTTTCTGATCTGATACAGTTATCTGCGCTCTTCATTGAATATTATTCAAAAACTCAAATCATATAAATATATATATATATATATATATATATATATATATATATTATATATATACATATATTATTGAAGACGCATCAGTATGTCTCGTTACCAAAATCATTTCTTTCAGCATTTGCAAGTTCAATATCTTGCCTCCCCCCGCCTATTTATCACGATGAGACAAGTAATTAAACAGTTTACAAGAAAACTAGTTATTTTACATTCTACCTCGAAGATGAGAAATAGTCTTTCTACTTTATATGTCACTTCTTTTAATCTTTCATTGCTCTATAGACAATTTTATTCGTTCATTCTAGATTATGCCTCATTGTATTAGCTCCTTGCCATTGTCTATTTGTCCTTAATTCTTTCAGACATAATTTTCCATAATTTATTTCCTCTTTTTCTCATTCCATCGAATGATAAAACGTTTTCCTTAATTTTAGTTTTCTGTATATAAAAATATTGAGATGGCTTTGTCTGTTTGTCCGCAATTTTTCTGCCCTCCTTCAATCTTAAAAATCTATCGAGGCTAGAGAGCTGCAAATTGGTATGTTGATCATCCACCCTCCAATCATCAAACATACCAAATTGCAGCCCTCTGGCCTCAGTAGTTTATATTTTATTTAAGGTTAATGTTATCCACGATCGTGCGTCTGACACCGCTATAGGTGCCACCAACACAGGCAAACAACACAGGGCAACAGCGGGATATGGCTAAAAGTTTCATGGGAAACGGCTAGGAAGTTTCATGAACAGAAAACTTGATTGTTCCGAAGAAACTTCGTTGCATTCTTTGCTTGGTATTTTTTATGTAAAAGGTTCACGTTTGAGTTGTAGTTCCAGTTCGAAGTCATAATGGGAGTGTAATTTATGAGATGATTTCTTCCTTTGCTACAGTCATTAACTAGAGTTGCTCTTCTCTTGGGATTCATAAGGAACAGAGTTGTGAGCGTGCCAGAGGCCCAAGATAATGTTCAGTCTCTCTCAGAGGACTAAGGCAGCTAAATATATCACCCAGAGAATACTTGGAACTAACTTTATAAATTACAGTAATTTACGAAAATCGGTTTAGCACAAAAGGTGAAATTAGAGAATAATAGGCTGATCAGGCAAAATTACAAAATTAACACTGACCCTGCTTGCGTGCATTCACAATATAACACTGAAATTTTTTTTAAAGAAGTTAATTTAATCTGTTCTTGACAGTCTAGAAACTATTTCCGCACTATTTTGTTGTTGCTTGAAGTTCAGCGAAATTTACTTATTTATTTGTGAATGTTTATATCGGTTATCCGTAAGCGATTCTAAAATTATCATCTGAATGAAAATAGACTTGGCCGAATAGAGTAAGCATGAAATTTCCGTTGCCTTTCTTATCGTTGTTTAGTTATTATCAGAAATGATGCCCTTAGTTGCCATTAATTTTGTTATTTACTTATTTGTCTCTCGGTTTTTATCGTATTTATCATGTGTTCAGATTTGTATTTGCATGGTCTTCATAAATGTCCATCTGACTGGATATCGTAGACTTGAAGACATTTTACCACCCATCATGTCATTACTGACATGGCATTACTGCACCGACATCTAAGTCTAAGGCGTGTTTAGAGGGCTTCACCTTTCCGTGGCCCTCAGAACATTATACATTTCGGGGGAAGCTACGCCCCCTTTGTGACGCCATCCATCCGTTAGTTACCAGTGTTGTTCTGCAAGATTAGAACTTTTACATGTTTTCATTCGGTGTAACTGGGTATAGTCAATACCCATGAGTTACGATTTGGTTCAAAGGCTTTGGTGTTTCTTCATAACCTGCGAGAAATGGGGAGGGGCAAAAAAAAATCGTCTATGCAGTTATTTTCACAATTTTTTATTTTGCTTCTCCCGCCGATACTGCTAAAGCCATTCACAGTGAAATATTCCGTCTCCAGAACTTTTAAATTTTGGATGGGAGAGAGAGAGAGAGAGAGAGAGAGAGAGAGAGAGAGAGAGAGAGAGAGTACGGGGCGGTGGGTTTGGTGGTGTTTCAAAAGTTAGTGTAAAAGAGGCTAAGGATTACATTATAATTTAGATAATTTTCTAAATCACAATTCTAAACCTTGACATTTTGAACAGTCTATCAGCCACGATTAGGTTGTATATCTGTTTTCATGGTTACACGCGGTCACCACGCGATCCAGTGCTCTACATTAATTGGTATGTAATAATGTAATAAATACATATTTTTTTAATCCTACGTTAACTAGCTATTCGAGATGTTTAGAAAGGTAAGGAAAAGCTCTCTCTAACATCTAGAACAGATGCAGAGACTATATGGAGCGTGTTAATGATGTATGGTGCATAAAACGTTGAGGTATATTGCAAATTTCGTAATCGAAGTAAATATTTATTATAATTTGTGGATGGGAGAGTATCTCTTTTGGATTTACCAGTTCGTAGACAAGCCCGTTTAATATGTTTATGAATGGAATGATGCGAGAGATCGGAGAAAAAGATGCAAAGTTTTATGATAATGCAGTGTGAAATGGTGTAAGTATGCAAGATGATATAGTACTGATTTAGACTATGTAAGGATAAAAGGTAAATGAGATAAATAATGGAGGAAAAGGAACGCCAAAATGAATGGCAGAAGAATGGAAGCGGCAGACAAGTCATTATTGAGATTAAATATAACTGATGATGGTCAGATGAGAAAAGTGAGTTACAGAATAGGTGATGAAGAGGCGAGGTAGTAAGGTGTTAGTAAGTACAAATAGTAGAATAAGGCCATAATTTTTCGATTTTTTTAGGTTAATAGGAAGCATAGTCAAGATAATCACTTCACTATTTGGAAACTGTGTCTAATTGAACATATTAATGTAAGGTTCCCGAAAGGAGGATTTATCTGTTATCTTTTTATTTTTCCCCTATCCGTAAACTGTGTTTCGGTGGTTTTCTTCAGTAGAAGTTAAATGTAATATGAGGAAATAGTGAGGTTTAATAGAGGAGTATTCCTGTAAGATAAACGCAATCATGTGCTGAGGCTACATACATACACGCACACTCATTCGATGGTGTCGGTGAATTTACTGGAACTTTTATGGTTTCGTGTTTTTATGTTTATAATACAGTAATTCATATTGCACTAAACAATATGTCCAGTACTGAGATACAGGAGAGAGAGAGAGAGAGAGAACAACAACTGAGGCAGAGTCAAAGAATATAGGGTCTGCTCACGAGGCGGTACTAAAACCTATCCCCGCCCCTTGTGGAACGTCATCAATTACAAAAGAACCATATCTTTATAAAACTATATTTACGATAACATTTTTATATAAATATTTTTGCGTTGGCGTTTTTTTATATAAATTTTCCTCTTATTGCCGTATACTACGTTAAAGTACAAAGAATGCTCTTCCAAATGATATATGGCACATTACAATTACGATTATTTTCAAACCCACAAGCGCGCACAGAAAAAATGATCTACGCACACAAAAATGTGAAATTACTTCATCCGTCAACCTACATACATTCACGCTTCGTAGCGTATCTGGCTAAGGAATGATGATATAAAGAAACCAAAAAATGGATTAGAAAGCTGATAAAATTTACTATATAATGCATAAATAAAATTGATAGGTGTTCTCAGAAATTTTCGAGGAATTCTAGGTCAAAGACGGACCAAAATGTTTTAATTTTGTGTAAATATTTACCATTTTTTTTTTTTTGACATAATTTTCCATCTTATTACATTTTGCCATATACCATGTAAAAGTACAAAGAATGCCCTTTCAATTGGTATATGACACATTACAATTACAATTATTTCCAAACCCATAATCACGCACAGAAAAAAATATCTACGCACGCAAAAAAAAAAAAAGAAAAAAAATAGGCGTTCGTTCGTAGGAGATCTGAAATCTAGCCCCGCCTCTTGTGAAACGTCATCAGATACATCCAGCCAGACTGACGAATACCTTTTTGTACTTTTTCCGAAAATATTATAATCGTTTGAGGCATGCATAATTAATACCTTTATGTATACAGTTTGTGTTATGTGTAAACTTATGTGTTCGGAAGTATATTTATGTGATATGAAGTGCTAATGAGAAATTTGCTGGAAATGTGTTCCCTGTATCACTGTCTTCATCATTTATTCCTTTGATACCTTGTATCGTATATGATGTAATTCTTATACTTTTGATATTGTTTTCTTTTTTGTGGTTAATTCGTGCGAATGCAACTACCATTATTTGCACTGCCTGTATCCACATTTTCTCTGTATTTCTTGCATAACAATAAGTATTCATAATAAGATTTGGAAAATATAATTAATCTATCATTCTAACCTTTCGCATACAAAAGAGTTGTTTTTCAAAGTGAGGTATGAACATAGTGACAGAACTAAACACATTTCTTAAGAATTATTTAAAATCTTGGTAATATTACTACCTGCAAAAGAGAGAGAGAGAGAGGAGAGAGAGGAGAGGAGAGAGAGGAGGAGAGAGAGAAGAAGAGGAGGAGAGATAGAGAGAGAGAGAGAGAGAGAGAGAGAGAGAGAGAGTTGTCATGTTATAAAAAATGGACTTGAAGAGAATACAGCAAATCAGTATACAGGTAAGTAAATATATAAGTAAAGAATAAACATATGAAGAAAGCTGGAGTAGCTATGTGTGTTCAAACTGGTATATTTTATGTGCAATAAAACAAGGCTTGGTGACTAAATGAGAGAATGGGCATTAAAAAAATCAAACATGTGACCTCTCTACAGATTTTATCAAAATTTTTTAAAAACACCATGCGATATGGATTAAATGTATAAAAACTAAGGGTTCTTTAAGTAATATAATGGAGAAGCAGGAAGTGTTACTCTTGTGACGTCACAGTATTAGCTCCGCCCCCACTGCTGTGTTGAGCAGACCCTATATACTTTGAATGGGTATTAAAAAACATCAATCATGTGACCTCTTTACAGGTTTTATCAAGATTTTATCAAAAACACCATGCGATATGGATTAAATTTGTAAAAACTAAAGCTTCATTAACTAATTCAATGGAAACGCACGGGAGGTGTTACTCTTGTGACGTCACAGTATTAGCTCTGAACTGAGGTACGTTTATCTTGAAGCCTAAGGCAGTAACACACACAATCCTTCACTTTTTTAAATAATATTTTGTGCTACAATAGTCTCATTTACAGTATATTTTTAGTGTATTTCCTCGTGTTTAATGCAATTGAGTGCGTAGGGTACGTACATATATTCACTGAATGGCATCGGTAAACTTCCTAGAGCTAGTTTGGTATCAGTTTTTATGCTTAAGATACGGTAATCCGTATTTTATTAAAATGTATGTACAGCCCTGAGATATGAGAGAGAGAGAGAGAGAGAGAGAGGTATGTTTACATCGAAGCCCAAGTTTTTAAAACGTCCAGCCGTCTTGAGAGAGCAAAAACTTTTTTGTATACAGTTATCAAAATGGTTATTTTGATAAAATTGTTTATGTAAACTATCATATTGTGCTGCATAAAAGGAAAAGAGGTTTACTCTTTTGTATACAATACGGTGTATTTTACAGTTCTAGGTGCTGATTGTAGCCTATCGAACTATGTGCCGCGTACAAGACAAAAAGAAGTGGGTGGGTTTTCATATAAAATGTGTTCATTGAGAGTAATATTTCAAAAATATGAGAATTATAAGGTATATAATTGCTTTTTGCACAAAGTTTCCAGTTGAAAGTCCTTTGGTTGTTGTTTGTAAGCTTATTTATTGTTTACGGCTATGCATCATTGACAAGGTAAGGCAAAGAAAGGTACGAAGTTGCCCTTGGACACATAACTGTGTTTATAGAGCCTATTTCGTTACAAACATGGGAAAATGCGGTAGATAATTATCCAAGAATAGCTTAGGATAGTTACAATTCTGTCATTTGAAACAAAAGCAGAACGTATAAACTAGTTAACACCTAACTATAGTGGATACAATTGGATAAAGTAATATGAGCCACGTAGCTATGGGTCATAAACATGGATATGCTGGTTCTCGAAAACTAAACCCGATTCAGCTTAACCGTTGTCATATTCAGATTCTGCACCCTTGACTACCCGAGAATCGGACTAAATTATAACAGAACCATGAAATTAATATTTTTGTTGTTGACCAGTGTGATTGCTTTGCATCAATTTTTCAGTTTAACGTGTGATGGTTGTTGTTTATTAGCATATACCAACGTTTATGATTACATGGTATTCACAATGTAAGGTAAGAAAGGGAAGAGAGTTGCCCTTGCACACCCTTGGCTTATTTCACTCGCAGTTATCCGGATTTTGTCATAATCTGAGAGGGTCTTGGCTCCATTAATCCGGATAATGGAAGTATTACTGTGTATATGGTTCAAATTTATATGTATATATAATCATTTTTTAAAATAATATATTATACATATTATTAAAGTTTATATATATATATATATATATATATATATATAGATATATATATATATATATATATATATATATATATATATATATATATCCTAGAAAATAATTTTCCATTTTCTCTCTCTCTCTCTCTCTCTCACTCTCGACTCTCCTCTCTCCCCATCTCTCTCTCTCTCTCTCTCTCTCTTTCTCTCTACTCTCTCTCTTCCTCTCTCTCTATCTCTCTCTCTCTCTCTCTCTCTTTCTCTCTCTCTCTCTCTCTCTCTCTCTCTCTCTCTCTCTCTCTCTCTCTCTCTCTCTCTCTCTCTTTGGACTTAAAATTGAAAACCGATAAAAAAAAGTATTGCAGAGGTGAAACGGTTATTCCCTTTCAATTTTCCATCCTTCGGCGTAATGCGTCTGTAACCAGGGGTGGGGGGAGTGTCTTCCACAGACTCCGGGAAGGGGAAATCCGGTGAAGAGAAGAGCAGATTCTCCTGATATTGCTTTATCTGGTTGTTAATAATATGATATCCTCTTACTTAAGAAGTTGGTCCATTTAAAGCCTCAATAACTAACTTGATATTATAAAGGCTAAGGTTTGTATAGTAATTTTTTTATTTTATTATTGATTAATTGATCCTAATGATTTCACTGCTTAAATTTATCAGTAGGTAGTAAAGACAGCAGTTATGGTAGTTAAACAGCTTAGTTAGTATATAAGGAGCTTTCTCTCTCTCTCTCTCTCTCTCTCTCTCTCTCTCTCTCTCATTGAAATAACGTCGATATGTTAGAATCCGTTATCCCTGCTTGGGACAAGTGGCGATTTTGAACGGTGTACTTTGCTTTATATGGTACGCTGTATCACTTTATTTAAGAGTGATTCTATTGATTATTCTATTTTGAAGGACCATTGAAGGTTCTCTGACTAGATTTCATTCTGACTAAATTTTTTCTACAAGGAATTGCGAATTGGGGTTTTGTTAAATAAGTATTTTCTCAATTTTGCACCACAAGACTTATTTTAATGTAGTAAGGAGGAGTATAGTATAAGTCATTATTATTCGGAGTAAACAGCAGAATATGCAGTATTCATGCGAGTATATGAATTTGTATATGTCTGTTTGTGTATATCTTTATCGAGCAAACAGATATTACGTTATAATGTTATTAACATGGTAAAGGAGCTACGGTATCTTTCTATACGGTATATAAAACTTGTACGCTTTTCTACTCTTAAAATAGTTTCTGTGCTTAATCCAACGTTAAATCATGTCAAGATGGTATGAAAGATATTTGAATATTTTTATATTTCAGGTACTACAGTAGTTAACGATAATTTAAGTTCAAGTAGTACGAGAGATATTTGAATATTTTTTTATATTTATTTGAGATACTGCAATTTGATATAAGCAGTGAAAGTTATATCCTTAAATCATTGGAGGCAAATGCATGCAAAATCTTATAACTTTCTCAAAAAGGAGAATGTTGCAATAAAAAATTTTAAAAAAACGTTCTGGGCACCACGCGCTTCTGCCTAATAAGAGGTGCTGACTTTGAAGTAGTCAGTAATTACCTCCAGACTCTAATCATAGTCATGTCCAGAAGCGTTGCACGTAATCAGAGTTAAACCTTAAACTCTACAAACATAAAGATTAGCGAAATTTTGATCATTTGTGTATTGGCGTACCAATTTGAATATTTTGAAGCCAGCAAAGTCCAACCTAGAGTGGATGATGTCTTAATGGCTGATATAAAATAGAAACGATTCTACGAAGGAATTGGCTGTGTTAAAAGTCCTCCAAGCGTAAGCAGAAGGCAGAAAGTCACGCTTCTGAGAACAGCAGGCTAAGCCACAGAATGATAACCAGAATTTGAAGTAGATAATTTTGGCATTTGAAATTGAATTTTTGTCCTAAATAAATTTAAGGAGTAAGTCTTTTAGTGTTTTCTTTTATAAAGAAATATGACAAGAAATTTAGTAGTAATTGATGCATAAGCAAAGACTCATTTACCACAGTCATAGTTCCTGCGATATGATGCTTTTGGGCGCTCACGCACATTTATGTAGATATTATATACATTTGCGTTCGACGAGACATGTTTTTGTAATTCACTATGAGTTCCTCTTAAAGTTTAACTCTTGATGTGAATGAAAACCAATTAATGGAAATCCTGTGAGTTTGAATTGCATCAAAATGTCGAGGTAAGAAAATACGTTGGGATCCAGTCATTGTTTTTCCCCGTTTTTTCTTCCCTATGCTTTACTTTTACTTGTCCCATCTCTAATTTTCATTTTCAACGAACGACTCGTCAAAGGGAAGAGAGGAAGTAATGCGGAATATTACACTTCACTTACATCAGCAAATATGATCACTCTCTCTCTCTCTCTCTCTCTCTTCTCTCTCTCTCTCTCTCTCTCACTGTTTTTTCCATCCTAAGCTTCGGTATGTTTTCTGAATATTAAAAAAAAAATTCATTCTCTCATGCCCTCGACCTCCTTTTAGACGATGTAACTTCTATCGTGGAATATTGTTCTGGTAACGATGCAAACATTATAATCGGAAGGAATCTCTCTCTCTCTCTCTCTCCTCTCTCTCTCTCTCTCTCTCTCTCTCTCTCTCTCTCTCTCTCTTATTTATAGGCATTGGCAGATTAAGAGAAGTGGCTCTGACCAGGGTACCTTCATTCTGGGTACTTACACTAGAGAATATAATTATGACACTGTGAATGTACAGTAAAACCTGCTCCTACAGATAAGTGAGCACACGATGTCTCCTCGGATGGACTAACAAGTCTTTGAGACATCCTTATCCTTGTAACTTCTTGTAACATGGAAGACAATGGAAACAAAAGCTGGCCCCTTGTTGACAACGGCAAATATATACATGAAACTGATTACCCAGTGGCTGTCACTCTGATACACAGAAGATTTTATAAAGGAATGCTCATTGCATTTTATTTCATGTACTAGTGTATTCCTGCCGGCTAAAATTACTACAAAGATTACCTTTTATTTTTTATTTACCTTCTCGACAGTATTGCTAAAACACAACTATTCAGCAATATTTTAGTATGAAAATTAGCCTTACGCAGGCTGTCAAAGGGAAATTTCGCCAAGAGCTAATTTGATGAGTGAGAGACATTTATTTGGTTTTATATATATAGAGCATGAGGGCTTATTCGACATAGCCCAGTCAGTGTCCTATTTTTATAGCGTTTCATATTTTATAAACTGTCCCTGCTACTAATTCTCTGCTGTCAGTCGTGTGTGGCATATAATACCTTATATCGTTTTCGGGACGGTAATAATAGCACAGACAAGTGCTGTGAAAGGTAGGCCAATAAGACTAACTAAGAGACGATACCACAGAAGACGACAGGAATGATGAACTGCCAAACAGTGGCACACCAAGAAACACCGAAGTATCACTTAAGGTGATACTCAAGTCAAAATTCAATGCTGGAAATATGATAAGAGCCATACACACATGGGCAGTACCAGTAATTAGATACAGCGCAGGAGAGCTGAAGTGCACGACAGCTTAACTCCGCAGCACAAACCAGAAAACTAGGAAACATATGACAATACATATAGCACTACACCCAAGAGCAATTACAGATAGACTATACATAACACGGAAGGAGGGAGAGGGCTACTAAGCATGGATGACTGCGTCAAAATAAAGAACAACACTGGGACAGTATCTGAAAACCAGTGAAGACGAGTGGCAGAGAAGTGCATGGGAAGAAGGACTGATAAAAGTTAACGAAGACCCAGAAATATACATAGACAGGAGAATGAAAAAGCAGAATGGATGAATGGCACAACAAACCAATGCATAGACAGTACATGAGACAGGCTAGAAAACTGGCCAGCGATGAAACATGGCAATGGCTACAGTAGGGAGAACTCAAGAAGGAAACAGAAGTAATGCTAACAGCGGCATAAGATCAGGCCCCAAGAACCAGATATGTCCAAAGAGCAATAGTTAGAAATAACATCTCACTCATATGCAGGAAGTGCAATGTGGAAAACGAGACCATAAACCAAGTAGCAAGCGGATGTCCGGCACTTGCACAGAACTAGTACAAAAAAGAGGCATGATTCAGTAGCAAAAGCCCTCCATTGGAGCTTGTGCAAGAAATACCAGTTAGCTTGCAGTAATAAGTGGTACGAACACCAACCTGAGGGAGCGATAGAAAAGGATCGGGCAAAGATCCTCTGGGACTATGGTATCAGAACAGATGGGGTGATACGTGCCAATAGCCAGATGTAACGTTGATTGCTAAAATCGAGAAGAAAGTAACACATAGTGAGAAAAGTGATGGACTCCTAAGGAACACCACACTATAGAAACCACTCAGTCGACTAGGATGACTGTGATAGACCAAAAAAAAGGAATAATAATAATAATAATAATAATAATAATAATAATAATAATAATAATAATAATAATAATAATAATAAGAAGCGGCGCCGTGGCAGAGTGGGTAAGGTCGTCAATGGACTGGTTAAGTAACATTGGGGCTGGTCAGTCGTTGGATGGGTGACCGCTCTTCTCGGCGTCGATTCCTTGGGAAAGGATCTTTACCATAATTTCCTCGGTTTACTCAGCTGTAAATGAGTACCTATCTCTGACGGGGTAGGTCCAGCTATGGGCAAAATAGCAAAACTCAGCAATGATTGAAAGAAATGAAGGAATAAACAACAACGACATAAATGGAACCTCTGGCAACAGAGGAGCTTCGTCCGGCAGCCAGGTATTCAACCCAATAGAAGGGGAAAACGGTCAGGTGTACTTGGAGGTCGTCATCCAACAACTGACCAGCACAACGACAGTAACCAACAGCCCGAGATTGGAGCTACAGAAGCAAACCAGAGGAATAAATGGACAAGAGAAGAAAATAAGGAAGAATGGAGATGCTACATCAGAAGCAACCTGACAGAGAGAGGATATCTGGAATGAGAGGAATAACATCGCCCAAACAGAGCAGAGGCTGGCAGACCAAGTAATGAACATACAGAAAAAGAACTGGCTCTCCCCAGCAGAAAGAGAGGAACTGGAAAGGGAAATACCACACGACAACGAATTACAAGAAGACAAACTGATAGACAATGCCACAGACGACGACAGGGATGATGAGGTATCAAACAACGACACACAAAGAAACACCGACAAGGTAACAGAGAGGATAGAATGGGTAGAAAAGATTAGACAATGGATGGAGCCAGATACAGAGAGAACAAAGATCCCCTCCATGAAAGCCTACAACACCAAGAAATTTAGGGAGAAAACAAGTGAGGTCAATGAAATAATGGGAATAATACAAACCACCAGTATCACAGAAACAAATAACTTGGCATATCCAGGAGCAAGATTAGTAGCTGAACTGATGGTGATATGAACGCCAACACCACCAACACAACCAACCCAACAGAAACCAAAACAGCAACCTCCTTGGAAAAGGCGCCTGGAAAAGCAAATCATAGTGATGAGATCTGACTTGAGTAAACTGAAAGAGATGGCAGAAAAAAGGCTAAGAAGCAAGAAAACAAGGGAGGAACTCAACGAGAAATACAACGTACAAGAGAGGGGACTAAACAACACAATAGAAGATGTAAAACAGAGGCTTAAGGCCAAAGCACATAAGATCCAACGGTACATGAACAGGAATAAGGGATACCAACAGAACAAACTATTCAGAACCAACCAGAAAAGACTATACAGCCAACTAAGAGGGGAAGACAACCATCAAGAAGTTCCTGAAGCGGAACCAAGTAAGAGACTCTGGTAAAACATATGGAATAATCCAGTATAACACAACAAACATGCAACATGGCTCCAGGAAGTCAAGGAAGAAGAAACAGGGAGAATAAAAGAAAGATTCACAGAGATCACGACAGACACAGTCAGACACCAACTAAAGAAAAGGCCAAACTGGAAAGCTCCAGGTCCCGATGAAGTCCATGGATACAGGCTCAAAAACTTCAAGGTCCTACACCCACAAATAGCAGAACAACTCAAATCACCATGCACCCAAATGGATGACCACAGGAAGAACATCCTTAGTACAAAAAGAAAAGAGTAAGGGAATTATAGCCAGTAACTACAGGCCTATCACCTGCCTACCAATAATGTGGAAGTTACTAACAGGTATCATCAGTGAAAGGCTATACAACTACCTAGAGGAGACAAACACCATCCCCCACCAACAGAATGGCTGCAGAAGGAAGTGAGGAAGTGTAGGGGCACAAAAGACCAGCTCCTGATAGACAAAATAGTAATGGAGAACAGGAGGAGAAGGAAAACCAACCTAAGCATGGCATGGATTGACTATAAGAAAGCCTTCGACATGATACCACACACATGGCTAATAGAATATCTGAAAATATATGGGGCAGAGGAAAACACCATCAGCTTCCTCAAAAATACAATGTGCAACTGGAATACAATACTTACAAGCTCTGGAATGAGACTAGCAGAGGTTAATATAAGGAGAGGGATCTTCCAGGGCGACTTACTGTCCCCACTACTCTTCGTAGTAGCCATGATTCCCATGACAAAAGTATTGCAGAAAATGGATGCCGGGTCCCAACTCAAGAAAAGAGGCAAAAGAATTAACCATCTGATGTTCATGGACGACATCAAGCTGTATGGTAAGAGCATCAAGGAAATAGGTACCCTTGTCCAGACTGTATGGATTGTATCTGGGGACATCAGGATGGAGTTTGGAATAGAAAAATGCGCCTTAGTCAACATACAAAAGGGCAAAGTAACAACGACTGAAGGGATAAAGCTACCAGATGGGAGCAACATCAAACACATAGATGAGACGGGATACAAATAACTGGGAATAATGGAAGGAGGGGATATAAAACATCAAAAGATGAAGGACACGATCAGGAAAGAATATATGCAGAGACTCAAGGCGATACTCAAGTCAAAACTCAACGCCGAAAATATGACAAAAGCCATAATCACATGGGCAGTGCCAGTAATCGGATACAGTGCAGGAATAGTGGAATGGACGAAGGCAGAACTCCACAGCATAGATCAGAAAACTAGGAAACATATGACAATACACAAAGCACTACACTCAAGAGCAAATACAGACAGACTATACATAACACGAAAGGAAGGAGGGAGATGACTACTAAGTATAGAGGACTGCGTCAACATCGAGAACAGAGCACTGGAGCAATATCTGAAAACCAGTGAAGTAGATGAAAACCCAGAAATATAAAGAGACAGGAGAATGACAAACAGAAGAGAGGACTGGCACAACAAACCACTGCACAGACAATACAGGAGACAGACCAAAGAACTAGCCAGTGTTGACACATGGCAATGGCTACAGAGGGGAGAGCTCAAGAAGGAAACTGAAGGAATGATAACAGCGGCACAAGATCAGGCCCTAAGAACCAGATATGTTCAAAGAACGATAGATGGAAATAACAACTCTCCCAATACGAAAAATGAAACCATAAACCACATAGCAAGTGAATGTCCGGCACTAGCACAGAACCAGTACAAAAAGAGGCATGATTCAGTGGCAAAAGCCCTCCACTGGAGCCTGTGCAAGAAACATCAGCTACTCTGCAGTAATAAGTGGTACGAGCACCAGCCTGAAGGAGTGATAGAAAACGATCAGGCAAAGATCCTCTGGGACTATGGTATCAGAACAGATAGGGTGATACATGCAAATAGACCAGACGTGACATTGATTGACAAAATCAAGAAGAAAGTATCTCTCATTGATGTCGCAATACCATGGGACACCAGAGTTGAAGAGAAAGAAAGGGAAAAAATGGATAAGTATCAAGACCTGAAAATAGGAATAAGAAGGATATGGGATATGCCAATGGAAATTGTGCCCATTATCATAGGAACACTAGGCACGATCCCAAGATCCCTGAAAAGGAATCTAGAAAAACTAGAGGCTGAAGTAGCTCCAGGACTCATGCAGAAGAGTGTGATCCTAGAAACAGCGCACATAGTAAGAAAACTGATGGAATCCTAAGGAGGCAGGATACAACACGGAACTCCACACTATAAATACCACCCAGTCGAATTGGAGGACTGTGATAGAGCAAAAAATAAACAAATAAATAAATTATGATAATAATAATAAATTGTATCTCAGTCTAAGGCCATATACGCTTAATATACACAGTAGAGAATAACATACACTTAATATAGGTACATTGGATAACATGATAGAAAATTAAAATCAGCAATATCCACACAGTTTCCGAAGAAGTATAAAAAATAGTATTCATTATAAAGGTAGTAACAATAATATTTTTTAGAATAATAATAAAAAAAATGATAACGATTAAGGCGCAAATATATTACTTCGGTATTTCTCCGTCTAATACAATTAGCAAACATCGAACGGCCTGAGCCTCGGATGGCATATCAAGGTTGTGATGCTGGTGGTGGAAAACAGTCTCATGTGTGATTCACTTTGTGGATTAGGTTTCGTTAGATGTCCTCTGGGTCGCTTTTCGCTGCAAATAGCGTCACTGGAAGCAATACGCTGGGACTCAAGAGAATGTTAGATCCTTGGTGTCGGAAATGTGAGTGCTGTTCCTCACGTCTAGATACTGAATTAAAAAAAAGCACGAAAGCAAGGAACCACAAAGGCACTCTTGTCATTGAAAATAGCGTAAACAACCCAGGAATAGCATTGCCTGGAAATATTTATATTTCTGCCAGAGTAATGGAAGGCGATTACACTTGGAATGAGCAAAGAAACTTTGCACTTTTATCTATAGCGTTCCTATTTTGCGTTAGCGTGGATATGCTGTCGGTTTCCATACCTTCTTTAGCCTTGGATGATAGAAATTGGTGTTCATTTTTCCCTGTAAGTTTTAACGTGATGTTTTTAACTCATTATTTTTATTGTCAGTCGTTCGCTTTGATCATTTTCGAATTCATGAGGTGATGTTCCAAAACCAGAGTAAACTTCCCAAAAAGATGAAGGAAAGAACCAGTATACTAGAAGGAACTAAAGTGATTGAACATATGCAGAAAAATTATATTACCATTCCAAAGAAATTCTACACGTTTCTTGTATTCCTCCCCTTAACTGTTCTCCAATTCACCTGCTGACGGAAGGAGACGATGAAGGAATATCTTGCAGGATGTCCAATACTCTTGCATGCTGTATAAATCATGGAGTGTCTTGCTTCACTTAACGGTATAACACTCGAAAACCTTTGAAGATATATTCCCTCTTACTGTATATTAGTATGGGCTATGGGACACTCGCAGAACACGCAATATTTATTCATAAAGTTACGTTTGGTAGCCGAGCTTTCAGAGGAACACTCGTGGAGACTGAAATTGCGAGTAATGTATGGATATATATCATCTTAGGTATATTACCTTTAGGAAGCAGCGTTAAGATAACGAAGCTATAAATTCTAATGGAACTTCAAGAGGAGGATGAGGGCCTTAATATCTTTTTATGTGATGTACATCACTTGTTCCCTTCCATCTGACCGTCGGTACTATCATTTTGTTCACCTTTAATATGTGTAACTGATTTATGGACGCTTACGTCGCAGTGATAATCTAAGCGGAGTGAAAAAAAAGTCTATAAAAACTCATAAAAGGTTCATTAAATCCATCCAGGTTTGTGAATATTTCCTCACAAGAACACTGATGGATATGGAAGAGTGTGACTAGATATCATATGACAATAGGAGAAGAAAGGACATGAAAGCGTGCTAAAACTCTCCCCCCCCCCCCCCTCTCTCTCTCTCTCTCTCTCTCTCTCTCTCTCTCTCTCTCTCTCTCTCTCTCTCTCTCTCGCAGTTAACGTTATTTCAATTTAATTTATTAATACTTATAAAATCGAATGTATATTTTGAAATAATTTCAAGGCTGTCTTCAGTTGGCGTTTTGCATTGTTGTTTTAAATACAAATAGGTCAGCGCTACATTGTATAGGAGAGCAACAACCAATATGCAGAATTGAAGAGGGATGTTCATATTACCATCGACGTGTATTTTCATAAACATTTTAAGCATTTAATACTTATCAAGTCATCTAACGATTTATCCAAAGGTTAATTATCCCCTTAAGACAAGCCCTATCTGAACACTGACATCTGTACTTTCGGGGATACCGTGACCAGGTTTCAACAGCCAGTGACTTGATTTGTATATATATATGTATATATTATATATATATATATATATATATATATATATATATCTATATATATATATATATATATATATAATATATATATATATATATAGATTATATATATATATATATATATATATATATATATATATATATATATAATATATATTATATATATATATATATATAGGCTATGCAGGTGTATCACATAAATCATTCAGGAAATCGCAGACAACCACATCAGAAGAAAAATTTATTGAGACGTTTCGCACATACAATGTGCATCTTCAATCTGTTGAGATAAAAACACATACATATTAACATTCAATAAGAGCAGAATTCTTAATATAGTAAAAAAATACTTGTAAGACTAAAATTAATTTAAAATTGACAAAAAGGTCTAAAAATTGACAAGTAAAACGAAAAAGTAAAAAGTACAAGTAAAACACAAATACCAAGGTGCAACCAACCGTTAGTTGAGTAGGAAAGAGGTAGAATGACTAGACATGGGCAAGAAGTTAAAACGTTGACTAGCCAGAAAAAGCGGAGAAGATGAAACTCCACTATTCAATGGGGGAACAAGACGTTTAATATATAATGACTCTAGAGTAGTTAGATAATCAGTCTTTAACTGAGCCTAAAATAGAGAAGAGTTGTTTCGTCACCTCTATCTTGCAATTGATTGCATGATTTTTTATGTTTGAGTGATGAGGCCTACATAATTTTTGACTTGTCCTAAAACTAAAGCCCATGTGACTGCAGTATCTTATCTGCAGCAGCCTCTTAGTCGATCCAACGTAAATTTCGGGACATCCCGGGCACGTAAATTTGTATACCACATTAGATCGCATGAACTGCTGCAGACGATCTTTGAAGCAGAAAAAAAAGAGTATTTTGCTTGGGTTGTTAGATATAAGTTTTATATTTAGACAGGGAATTTCACTTTCAATAATTGTAGTTAGGTGTGAAAATTTGCTATTGTAAATATATGGTATGGAAGCATACATTAGTTTCTTTGGTACGTCTATCATTGGAATGGGTGGTTTAAAATGCAAAGTTAAAAGTTTGTTAACAATATTAAAAAATACATCCTTAGGGTACGAGTTTCGTTGAAAGATATTAGATAAAAAATCAATTTCTTTATGAAAAATATCCCAGTTTGATGAGTACTTTATTGCTCTATGAACCAGAGTGGAGATGGCATTAAGCATTAAGCCTTGGTATTTGTTTTTCATTTGCACTTTTTACTTTTTCGTTTTACTTGTCAATTTGTAGTCCTTTTTGTCAATTTTAAATTAATTTTAGTCTTGTATTTTTTATCTATGTATTAAGAATCCTGCTCTTATTGAATGTTAATATGTAAGTCAACAGATTGAAGATGCATATTGTATGTGCGATATATATATATATATGCTATATATATATATATATAGGTAGATATAGTATATATATATATATATATATAGATATATATATATGTATCATATATATATATATATATATATATATATATATATATATATATATATATATATATATATATATATATATATATAGTATATATATATATATATATATATTATATATATATATATATATATATATATATATATATATATATAGATATATATATATATTATATATAATATTATATATATTATATATATATATTTATATATATATATATATATATATTATATATATATTATATATATATATATATATTATATATATATATTATATATATATATATATATATATATATATATATATATAAAAATATATATATATGTTTGTATGTATGTATGTATTGTGCGAGTAATTAAAAAAAAAATGGCATCTGTAATGGCACTATAATATGGAAGAGATGCATGCGGTGTGGGTAAATATATCCCTTCAGGCCAAAACTTTGCACACTGGTGAAATCCTCATTTTGATTCAAGTTTATTGCTCATGTTGAAAATATATCACTTTTTTTCTCTGTTACGCAAAATATTTTCTGCAGTGAACAAATGATTTTTTTCTGCAAAATTTCTCTTCCCGAAACCGCTTTATTTTTTAAACCCCTGAATTTTACGGAGGATTTCTCTTCGCATCCGCTTAGTTTTCAGGTTATACTGTTCAAATAAAGTCGGTAGCCATTAATTTTGTAGTTTTAACTTTATTCATATATTTTTCTGGGAAATAGGATGTGAAGATATAACAAAAGTGGAGATTACACAGGATAGCATTATATTCTCTAGTTCGCGGAAAAGTCTCGGGCATGAATGAATGTTTGTGAAATGGATTGATATGTTGATGTAAGTTAAACTACAGACGTTTATTTCGGCACTGAATGGGAGTTGGGATACAAGAAACCATAATTTTCTTAAAAGTTTGAAGTGCACACCCGAGCCATAAAATGGGATACAAATTTATGGAGCGGATCATTGAATGATGTAGTCTGAATGGCACGAGTCCGAACTTCAGTAAAAGGAAAACGCTATTGATGGGCATATTTTCCACCCCATTGTCACTTTCAGGTAAAGGGACTTTGTTGAATGTGTCTGAAGTTCTGCATCTTTTGACTCGCAAGTTACTGTGGAGAAACATCTAATGAAAGTGTCAACAAATGCCACGCGAAGTTAGATAATTTCCGTCATGCCTCCTATAATTATAACAGTGGTAGAATTAGTGTAACATGCTTAGTCACCTGTTCTTCTTTTACTAGAATACTGTTCTCCGGTCTAGATGTCCGCTTCTGCCAGATATTTATCTCTTTTAGATAGTGTGGCTCGTTGTGGTAGGTTTCTGACCTGGACCATTGGCGGATGGTCTCTTGTAGGTGAATTTTTTATAAGTTGTATTTCAACAGACATCTTTTCACATTAACAATTGATCCCTGATCCTCTTTTCCTGCCGAGAGCAACCTAATTTACTGAAGAGAAGCACCAATATACAGTAAATATACCTCGCTGTCGAACTTCTTGGTGCTAGAGGTCCTTTATTCTTCATGCTGTTGTACTGTGGAACAGACTCCCTGAGGATGTTGTGATAATTGATCTCTTCTTTCTGTATTTCCTTTTACCTTCTGTTACTTCTTTCAAATGAACACCATTCTCTTTGAAAGTTTGAATTTAATATCAATGGCCCCTGTGTACACGCACTGCTGGTTGGATGCTGAGTTGGTAAATCCATAGTTATGGGGGAAGTGAGCCAACTATACTGAGTAAAATACAGTATACCGTATGATATCTGGTTCCCTGAATATAGTGATGGCTATGTTTTTCACTATTTGTGATTCAGATGGCTGTGGAGAAGGTTTGTGTTAACATGTATTTCGAGGAGAAGTAGCCAGATGATAATTTGTACAACGTCTCAATCCCTCTGTAGAGAGAATTAGACGTGACAAGAAACTGCAGGTGTGGGGAGAACCGGTGAAATTTATGGTTGCAATGGCTCCAGGTACGATTCCAAGTTTATGCAGCCGCATAAAATGCCCTTCAGTGGCAGTGGTAGTAGTAGAAGTAGTAGCGATAGCAATATCAATATGATGTATACTAAATCATTATCACCAATGCATTTGTTTTGTGTTCTTTCCTGCTACCATTATTATCATTGAGATGTGTCTGAGTATGTGATGCCGTTTTATTGGGCATCGAGGACGTGAATGGTAGAAAGACAGAGGAGAAATTATCTTCATTTTTATGTTTGGAATCGTGGAAAGAACACCATCAAAGAATTTCTCAGAAAATAAGAGACCGTAGATGGTCTGATGTTCTTTTACGAGCGGGGAAAGACGTTTTCCACGATATTCTATTTTTCTTTATGAAGATCGGAGGATGGAAGCGAGTCTTTATTATTATTATTATTATTATTATTATTATTATTTTTTTTTTTTTTTCGCTCTACCACAGTCCTCCAATTCGACTGTGGGGTTCCGGGTTGCATCCTGCGTCCTTAGGAGTCCATCACTCTTCTTACTATGTGTGCCGTTTCTAGGATCACGCTCTTCTGCATGAGTCCTGGAGCTACTTCAGCCTCCAGTTTTTCTAGATTCCTTTTCAGGGATCTTGGGATCGGGCCTAGTGCTCCTATGATTATGGGTACGATTTCCACTGGCATATCCATATCAATTCTTATATTTTCAGATCTTGATACTTATCCAATTTTTCCCTCTCTTTCTCTTCAACTCTGGTGTCCCATGGTATTGCGACATCAATGAGTGATACTTTCTTCTTGACCTTGTCAATCAACGTCACGTCTGGTCTGTTTGCACGTATCACCCTATCCGTTCTGATACCATAGTCCCAGAGGATCTTTGCCTGATCGTTTTCTATCACTCCTTCAGGTTGGTGCTCGTACCACTTATTACTGCAAGGTAGCTGATGTTTCTTGCACAGGCTCCAGTGGAGGGCTTTTGCTACTGAGTCATGCCTCTTTTTGTACTGGTTCTGTGCAAGTGCCGGGTATTCACTTGCTATGTGGTTTATGGTTTCACTTTTCGTATTGCACTTCCTACATATGGGAGAGATGTTATTTCCGTCTATCGTACTTTGAACATATCTGGTTCTTAGGGCCTGATCTTGTGCTGCTGTTATCATTCCTTCAGTTTCCTTCTTTAGCTCTCCCCTCTGTAGCCATTGCCAATTGTCATCGCTGGCTAGTTCTTTAGTCTGTCTCATGTATTGTCCGTGCATTGGTTTGTTGTGCCAGTCCTCTGTTCTTTCTGTCTTTCTCCTGTCTCTGTATATTTCTGGGTCTTCGTCTGCTTTTATTAGTCCTTCTTCCCATGCACTCTTTAGCCACTCGTCTTCACTGGTTTTCAGATATTGCCCCAGTGCTCTGTTTTCGATGTTGACGCAGTCCTCTATACTTAGTAGTCCTCTCCCTCCTTCCTTTCGTGTTATGTATAGTCTGTCCGTATTTGCTCTTGGGTGTAGTGCTTTGTGTATTGTCATATGTTTCCTGGTTTTTCTGATCTATGCTGCGGAGTTCTGCCTTCGTCCATTCCACTATTCTGCGCTGTATCTGATTACTGGCACTGCCCATGTGTTTATGGCTTTTATCATATTTCCGGCGTTGAGTTTTGACTTGAGTATCGCCTTGAGTCTCTGCATATATTCTTTCCTGATCGTGTCCTTCATCTCTTGGTGTTTTATATCTCCTCCTTCCATTATTCCCAGGTATTTGTATCCTGTCTCATCTATGTGTTTGATGTTGCTCCCATCTGGTAGCTTTATCCCTTCAGTTCTCGTTACTTTGCCTTTTTGTATGTTGACTAAGGCGCATTTTTCTATTCCAAACTCCATCCTGATGTCCCCAGATACAATCCTTACAGTCTGGATTAGGGTATCTATTTCCTTGATGCTCTTACCATACAGCTTGATGTCGTCCATGAACATCAGATGGTTGATTCTGTTGCCTCTTTTCTTCAGTTGGTACCCGGCATCCATCTTCTGTAGTACTTTTGTCATGGGAATCATAGCTACTACGAAGAGTAGTGGGGACAGTGAGTCGCCCTGGAAGATCCCTCTCCTGATATTAACCTCTGCTAGTCTTATTCCAGAGCTTGTAAGTATTGTATTCCAGTTGCGCATTGTATTTTTGAGGAAGCTGATGGTATTTTCCTCTGCCCCATATATTTTCAGGCATTCTATTAGCCATGTGTGTGGTATCATGTCGAAGGCTTTCTTATAGTCTATCCATGCCATGCTTAGGTTGGTTTTCCTTCTCCTACTGTTCTTCATTACCATTTTGTCTATCAGGAGCTGGTCTTTTGTGCCCCTACACTTCCTTCTGCAGCCTTTCTGTTGGTGGGGGATGGTGTTTCTCCTCTAGGTAGTTGTATAGCCTTTCACTGATGATACCTGTTAGTAACTTCCACATTATTGGTAGGCAGTGATAGGCCTGTAGTTACTGGCTATATTTCCCTTACTCTTGTGTCTTTTTGTACTAAGGATGTTCTTCCTGTGGTCATCCATTTGGGTGCATGGTGATTTTAGATACAATGCTGGAGTTGTTCTGCTATTCGTGGGTGTAGGGCCTTGAAGTTTTTGAGCCAGTATCCATGGACTTCATCGGGACCTGGATACTGGGGCTTTCCAGTTTGGCATTTTCTTTAGTTGGTGTGCTGACTAATGTGTCTGACTTGTGTTCTGTTTGTGATCTTCTGTGAATCTTTGTTTTATTCTCCCTGTTTCTTCTCTTGCCTTGACTTCCTGGAGCCATGTTGCATGTTTGTTGTGTGGACCCTACCGGATTGCTCCATAATGTTTTCAGAGTCTCTACTTTTGGGTTGGCTTCGGGAATTTCTGGGTGTCTCTCTCAGTTGGCTTTTGTAGGGGTCGTGTCTCTGGTGGTCCGAATAGTTTGTTACTTTGTTGGTAGTCCCTATTCCTGTTCATGTACCTTTGTTGGATCTTATGTGCTTTGCCTTAAGCTTGCTGTTTTACATCTTCATTGTTGTTGGGAATTTAATCTGGGTGGTTGTACTTTGTATTTGTATGCTCGTTGAGTTCCTCCTTGTTCTTGCTCTTATGCCTTTTTTCTGCCATCATCTTTCTAGTTTTACTCAAGTCAGCCTCCCTTCACTCACCATGATTTGCTTTCAGCGTCTTTTCAAGGAGGATTTGCTCCAGGCGCCTTTTCAAAGGTTGCTGTTGGTTGCTGTTGGGTGTTGTGCTGGTGTGGTGGTGTTGAATTCCATCAGTTCTGCTACTAATCTTGCTCCTGCATATGTCAAGTTATTTGTTTCTGTGATACTGGTGGTCTGTATTATGCCCAGTATTTCATTGACCTCACTTGTTTTCTCCCTTAATTTCTTGGTGTTGTAGGCTTTCATGGAGGGGATCTTTGTTCTCTCTGTATCTGGCTCCATCCATTGTCTAATCTTTTCTACCCATTCCGTCCTCTCTGTTACTTCGTCGGTGTTTCTTCGTGTGTCGTTGTTTGATACCTCATCCTCCCTGTCGTCTTCTGTGGCATCGTCTCTCAGTTCGTCTTCGTGTAATTCGTTGTCGTGTGACATTTCCCTTTCCAGTTCTTCTCTTTCTGTTGGGGAGAGCCAGTTCTTTTTCTTTATGTTCCTTGCTTGGTCTGCCAGCCTCTGCTCTGTTTGGGGGGTGTTATTCCTCTCATTCCAGATGTTGACCAATCTTCTTCTATATCCTCTCTCCGTCGGGTTGCTTCTGATGTAGCATCTCCATATTTCCTTATTTTCTTCTCTTGTCCATTTCTTCCTTTTTGCCTCTGTAGCTCCAATCTCAGGCTGTTGATTATTGTCGTTGTGGTGATCAGTTGCTGGATGACGACCTCCAAGTACCTGACCGTCTTCCCCTTCAATTGGGTTGAATACCTGGTTGCCGGACGAAGCTCCTCTGTTGCCAGAGGTTCCATTTACGTCGTTGTCGTTTAATCCTTCATTTCTTTCCATCATTGCTGAGTTTTGCTATTTAACCCATAGCTGGACCCTACCCCATCAGGGATAGGTACTCATTTACAGCTGAGTAGACTGAGGAAATCAACGCCGAGGAGAGCGGTCACCCATCCAACGACTGACCAGAGCCAATGTTGCTTAACTTGACTTAAGTCTATTGACGACCTAACCCACTCCTCCACGGCGCCACATTTATTATTATTATTATTATTATTAATTATTATTATTATTATTATTATTATTATGATTATTATATTAGTTAATTATTATTATTATTATTATTCTTATTATTATTATTATTTATTATTATTATTATTATTGTTGTTGTTGTTGTGTAATGCTCCTGGTAAAATGTTAACCTTTTCAACATAATAATTGCACGTATATTTATTTTAAGTCTCATGAGAACTTGACAGCGTGCCACTAAAAGGGAGGTGCTGGCCGAACATAATTAGAAGCAACGAGATTGCCCAGAGAATACCTTCATTGTTTCGGCCGGAGTCGAAAGGTTCCGCAGACTTCCATAACGTGCTACTAGTAGAATCCCGAAGGAATCCATGTGGAAATGACGCAGCATATCCTAGTGGATGATCATATTTGGATCTCATTCTCCATCACCTGCTAAGGACAGGAGTCTATAACATCTTAATATTGCTTGATCTCATTAATCTACATAGCAACTAATTAATCATTTATCGTTATATCTTTTGATTTCTCACACCTGGGGTATGATTGATAATGAAATGGTTTTTTTTAAACTACTCTGATTAATATGTTAAGTGAGTTGAAACCAGTGAGAATTTTGTTAATGTGTGGATAAACGTTGTTCCTAAAAAAATGGCAATTGTCGCCTTTAACACCTTGCCAACCCAAAAATGATTACTGACGTCATATCAACGTCCGAAGGCTAAGCTAGTTGGAAGACCAGCTAAGTTACTGATTTTGCTAACTATTATGTTACAATGTTAGTAAAGATGGTCTTGAGATTTTCCAAAAGGAAATGCGAATCAGTTGCAACGTGCATTAAGAGTTCTTTCTATTTTTGGCTTGAGGAAAAAGCCGTTTGGAAGGGAGTGCTCGGTGCACCCCGTAATTAGCGATTATATCGTCTTCTTTCGTCCTGGACTAATTGTAAATTGATGCGTTTTCTCGGAAATTCGCTTAATGATGTCCTTTCCTCGCATGACTTGCTGAGTTTTTGGGTTTATAATGTTGGCTCTAAAACGATTTTCTTCTTCAGCCGCTTTTGCTTACTTTGGAGTCTTCTCCATGTGACCTCAATGGATTCTGTAATCGAATACGCAGTGCCAATCATCCACAGCAAACTTACTAGAAATTGTATTTTTCCTTTTATCTGGGTTAAGCCTCTTTTCCTAATTCAATAGACGATGGTACACTTGTCTGGGCAAAGGAAACTTATCGCTAGAAATTCGTTGCGGAACGGTTAAACCGATTTACTGATGAATGGGTAGCCATTATTTATTATAAATTCGTATTAAAAGTTAATGTTATTAATTGCGTTTAGAATGTTTGGTTCTACTGGCTTTGGGCAGATATTTTACTGTCATCGCTTTCTCCTTTGTTTTTTTTTTTTTTTTTATCTTCATTCATACCGTTTACCAGTCTTTTGGAGTTTCATCTGACGCTTTATTCATATTTTTCCTTTATTTTGTTTATTATCAGGATTCCTTGAGAAGATCTCAGTCCTTCGAAGAGAGTTAGCTGGTGGAGCGGAGGCGGGGAGGGACACTCCATTTCTCGACGGTTTTCCCGAAAATATTCACGCACTGTGAAAGAAGTATATTTTCACAGATTTTGAAGCTGTGTCAGTCAGTCACATCAAATAACATTCTAACCTCAACTTATTATGTAAAAATAGCAATAAAAAACTTTTAGCGGTCTTACGAAGCAGTACATCTTTTACAAAAGAAAGGGAAACTTGCCATACGAATCTTATATAATTATGTGAAATTATTGCAATTTAAGCTCTACAAGGTCATGAATTTACCATATTAAATTGATCGTAAGCACAGGTGCTGAAGGGGGAAGGGTTTCATTTCAAATAATTTTAGTTAGGATAGGATAAGGTCATTATTTTTTATATTTTCGTTCCCCAAACAAATTCTAACTAAGAGAAGTATTGCATGATTTTAAAATGTTTAAATGTTATTTTGTTTAGAGTCTCCTACACCAAAACGTTAGGCTTTGCTGTTGAAGCGATTGACAAGCACGAAAATCATGAAGGATTAGATTAGTCTCGTCATGTTTTGCTCACTTTAAGTGCCTCATTTACGTAATTCTGAAACTATTGACGAGTGGTTTCGTCTTCTCTCCCACCGTTTACCTTACATTAAGGGGTTGTTTGCCTGATGGCGCCTTCTCCACTGCCTTCTATCAAAGGCATCATCCTCCACCAAACCTCTCCTCTCCATATCTTCCCTCACTTTACCTCGCCATCTAATTTTCTCTCCCCTCAACACATGTTCTTACCTTCTCAATCGTGACCATCTTATCACCTCTGTAATCTTTACTAAGCCTGCCCTTCGTATTTCGTCTTTTTCCAATCTCTCAAGCAGCGATATTCCCATAATCCACCTCAACCTCTTAGCTCTGCTCTCTCGAGCTTTACTTCCTCTTTTCTTCTTAAAGCCCATGATTCCGATTAACACTGGTCTTATCACTGTGGTATAGATCTTGACTGATTTCGTGACGTTAAATACCTTTTATTTTATTCTACCAGTCGTAAAATCGTGAATAGATTGCAATAGGTTTTCCGTTATGAATTAGATAGTGGATATAGTATATCTAATTAGAATCGTGTGAAGTTAGGGTCACCATTCAGAGCCTTTTGGAGAATGAAAAGTATTCTTACCAAAAGACTAATGTCACACTTAGAATAATGTTATTTTGCTCAAGTTTCCCTCCATCACCTGCTGGATTTGCACTTGGAACGACCCCCACCAACAAACCATTTGAAATATTAAATAACTGAATCCATTCTTGTCATGTTTTTGCACATTAGTCAGCTTCATGAGTGTCTCATTTGCATATTTTCCTCATTCGTTTTGGGTGCGTTCGTTCACATTAAGTTTTACAATGTTTTTTAGGTTCAGTTATTGCCAAGGGATTTGGAAGGATTAGAAGTCATCTCGACATTAACTGTAGTTTTGAGTGCATATTCTGAGATTAAAATCCATCATTATTCTCTCTTTCCCCCAGACGCCAGGTAAGCATAAAATCTAAGCTTGTCAGGTGAATCTATTACATTAATCACATAAACATATGTTCCTTTTGCATGCTCAGTTCTGACTAAATTCCATGTGATATATTACCATCATCTGGCGCCCGCCTTTCGTTAACATTTCACATTTCGATCTTGAATACCATCAACTAAGGGAAATGAGGCCAAATATTGCAGGAGATATCACTAATTTGTATTTATATTGTGTACTGTTGTCTACATACGTAATCTACAATCTTATTAGGAACAACTTTTAAAAATGATAATCAGCCCATTGTATATATGTTGGTTATAATTGTTTAATTGCTTTTCTTACAGTGTTATGGCATTTGTGCCATAATCATTGTGATTTAAAAACCTCTCTCTCTCTCTCTCTCTCTCTCTCTCTCTCTCTCTCTCTCTCTCTCTCTCTCTGTCTGTCTGTCTGTGTCTGTCGTCTGTCTCTCTCTCTCTCTCTTCTCTCTCTCTCTCTCTCTCTCTCTCTCTCTCTCTCTCGCTTGTATTTTAAAAATCATAAGATACGAAAATATATCAGTGGATAAAAGTAATGCCGTTTTCACGCTACTCCAGAGCAAATTTCCTGGCTTCTTGTCATTGTACTTTGGAGAAATATCTCGGGAAATGAGGCCTAGTTGTCGAATTTCGTGTCAAATATAGCTCTCTGCCGTGCAATATCATCTCTTAAGAGCAAGAGGATACAAGTAAAATCGTCAACTCCTTCGTGGTTAGAGAAGAAAGAAGCTTTCCTGAAATATTTTTTTTATGTACTTTTACATTATTTATATGTAAATGGTGACATGATTGCTTGCTTGTATTCTTTACATCAGTAATTCGACCAATCTTTTAAGGGTAGGTTTCCATTTTGACTTACAGGATACAGTAAGGGAAGTTAGGAGAAAAAAGTTTTTACTTTTTTGCATACTTGTGCATTATATGGGACGTGGGGCCGGGAGGCCTCAGAGGGAGCTCTTACGTGTAAGAATATCCCCTTTTTTATTTAGCTTGCTTTTGTGTCTGTTTTCTTCATTGTCTTGGTTAAATCTTGCAACTCAATTTTCGACCTGTTCCCTTCTTCCGATGGGCTTGAAATTTTCCACGGTTACTCAATCCCGGTGACAATACAACGTTATATGATCAGTAGGTCAGTAGTGACCTTTTTTGACCCTACAGTGACCTCTCCCAATATCTCAGGATTTGTATTAAACTCTTTGGATTTTTCACAACTTCTTTGACTCCATATATTTTTCAAACCTTCTTTGGTTCGACAGGTACTCAATTTCCTAAGCTAATATCAAAAATGCGTTACACTTTTTGTCGAAACTAAAAAGTATGAAATAAACAAATATAAAATAGATCTATTTGCACTAAAAAGTGAATAATAAATTTTTTGAGACACCAGGATTTTCTTACAATTAATCATGTCTGCAAAAATGAAAGCGTGGGCGCCAACTATGGAAGGAAATGCTACAAGAGATAAAGAAATATATTTATTTCATTTATTGTAGCATTACCTTTCATGTTTCGCAGCCAGACCTTTATTTTTGTAGACATGATTGATTGTGAGAAAATTCTGGTCTCTCAGAGAGAGAGAGAGAGAGAGATAGTGCTCGTCCATGCATATTTATGGAACGTGAAGTGGGTCTGCTAGGGGAGTCCTGCTTGCTTGATATTTCTGATTTTATTTTAGTAGGAGAGAGAGAGAGAGAGAGAGAGAGAGAGAGAGAGAGAGAGAGAGAGAGAGAGAGGAGAGAGAATAGTTTATTCGTCCTAGGATATGCATACAACGAGAAATGGGTCTGCTAAGGGAGTCCTGTTTGATATTTCTGATTTCATTTTGGTAACCTTTAGGTATAAAAGGAGAGAGAGAGAGTTGTTTTATTCTTTCAGGGAGATGCATGCAACGTGAAATAGGTTTGCTAAGGGAGTTCTGTTTGATGATTCAGATTTCATTTTGGTAACCTTGTGTATAACAGGGGAAAGAGAAAGAGAGAGGGAGAGAGAGACGGGGGATAGGTGCCCCGTACTGGGGTTGTAAGAATCTTACCACCGTAGGTTCTGCGTGTCGTAAAAGGCGACTAAAAGGACAGCTACTACCTTGCTGTCTTACTTTTTTGTAAAAAGCTAGGTCCACTGCCGATAACTGTGGAAACTGCTGCCTTGCAGTCTTATTTTTAGCAAAATGCTAGGCCCACAGCCGATAACTGTGGAAACTGCTGCCTTGCAGAATTACTTTTTAAAAAGAGGCTAGGCCCACAGCCGATAACTGTGGAAACTGCTGCCTTGCAGTCTTACTTTTTAGTAAAAGGCTAGGCCCACCGCCGATAACTGAGGAAAATGCTGCCTTGCAGAATTTCTCTTTAAAAAGACGGTAGGCCCCCAGGCGATAACTGTAGAAACTGCTGCCTTGCAGTTTTACTTTTTAGTAAAAGGCTAGGCCCACAGCTGATAACTGAGGAAATTGTTACTTTTTAGTAAAAGGCTAGGTCCACTGCTGATATGCTGACTTGTAGTCTTACTTCTTAGTAAAAGGTTAGTACCAAGCCAATAACTGTGGAAACTGCAGCCTTGCAGTCTTACTTTTTAGTAAAAGGCTAGGACCACTGCTGATAACTGTGGAAACTGCAGCCTTGCAGTCTGACTTTTTAGTAAAAGGCTAGGACCACTGCTAATAACTGGAAACTGCTGCATTGCAGACTTGCATTTTAGTAAATGGATAGGCCAACTGCCGATAACTGTGAAACTGCTGCCCTGCAGTTTTACTTTTTAGTAAAAGGCTAGGCCCACTGCCGATAACTGTGGAAAATGCTGCCTTGCAGTCTTACTTTTAGTAAAAGGCTAGGCCCACAGCCGATAACTGTGGAAACTGCTGTCTTGCAGTCTTAATTTTTAGTAAAAGGCTAGGCCCACGGCTGATAACTGTGGAAACTGCAGCCTTGCAGTGTTACTTTTTAGTAAAAGGCTAGGCCCACAGCCGATAACTGTGGAAACTGATGCCTTGCAGTCTTACTCTTTAGTAAAAGGCTAGGCCTACTGCCGATAACTTTGGAAACTGCTGCCTTGCAGTCTTAGTTTTTAGTAGGAGGCTAGGCCCACAGCTGATAACTGCTGAAATTGCTGCCTGGCAGACTTACTTTTTAGTAAAAGGCTAGGCCCACTGCCGTAATGCTCCCTTGTAGTCATTCTTTTTAGTAAAAGGCTTGGACCACAGCCGATAACTGTGGAAACTGCTGCCTTGCAGCCTTACATCTTTAGTAAAAGGCTAGGCCCACTGCCGATAACTGTGGAAGCTGCATAGCTGTGGTTAATGACAGCAAGGGCATGCGGTCGTAAAAACCCCTTTGCCAAAAATAAACCGTGTCTGATGTTTTAGGGCTCATCAAGTAATCGAACCCTTAATATAGGGATAACGGTGTGAAAGAATAGAGGGAGAGAGAGAGAGAGAGAGAGAGTAGCTTATTCGTCCAGGGATATGCATGCAACGTGAAATGGGTCTGCTAGAGTAGTAAACAGATACAAATGGACGTTGTAAGCCAGTCTTTAATGTACTGAAAAATGCAGTGTTTGCTTTTCACGTGACAACGAGTTATTAGCGGTAGTATGCTTGGGGTTTAGGCTCTGGCGATCAATAATATAGCCTGTCATTGAAATAAGGAATGACGTGGATACCGATATACAATTGTGAACTTATGTGGCGTTGTTTCTTACAGATGGATTTAAAAGATGTAACAATTGTTCCTTGAAAATTGTATCGAAGGGAAATTAAAAAGTTTGAAAAGTAAAATGTTCGGTCCACGACAGAAAGTAAAATGCCACCCTTAAAACAATAAAAATGTAAAGGTTTCTATTATGATACAGATAGGGACCATGAAATGTAAGAAAATATGAGAAATAACAATAGCTGTAAAAGAGGAAAACACTTGAAGAAATTAAAATGTTTACTTGAAAGCAAGAAAATCATGAAGACTTTAAAATAATAAAATACGGGATTTTTATTAACAGATTTAAGCTTTTCAAGATGATTGGGTCTAATTTTGATAAATGATTGTGATGGGATTTTGATAAAAATACAATTAGAAGATATATGGGATATGAAAAAGTACGATGAATGTTTTTATACATGGAGGCATTTAGAATCGCTCTCTCTCTCTCTCTCTCTCTCTCTCTCTCTCTCTCTCTCTCTCTCTCTCTCTCTCTCTCGTTTATATATGACACTTTATATATTTCATCATTTGCCAGGAACCAGCTGCGTTTACTTAAGTAAATCCCAAAAGCGCAATATTTATCTTTCCGAAATGGCGGGAACCCCTTTGCCTTTTCGGGAGATATGCATGCGCGGGTTTTTGCTCGTGCAGTTAGTCCTCTGTTAGCCTTTCTTTTTTCCTTCCTTTCTATCTTTCTTTCTTTCTTTCTTTTGTTTTCATATATATATATATATATATATATATATATATATATATATATATATATATATATATATATATAATGTGTGTGTTTGTATATGTATGTATGAATGTGAGAGAGAGTTCAGTTTTCGAGCAGCTGAATTCCTTAAATATTTAAACGTTTTTTCAATGTGTAGACAAGAAATTTACTTCTCTTTTTCAATAAATATTCTTTCACATTAAATAATGGACTTTGGGACATTGGCGATTCAGTTTCCCTTTCTCCACATTCCTATGGAGAGACAGGTAACGGTTCATCAGGATTCCTAAAAAGGGAGTCTAGAAATATGCCATCTCCCTTCCCCTGCTTCCTTTGTTCTCAGTTATTTCTTTTTTGTGTTGGGGCAAAAGATCCTCTTCCTAAGGGGCTAAATAAAGACACTCTCTCTCTCTCTCTCTCTCTCTCTCTCTCTCTCTCTCTCTCTCTCTCTCTCTCTCTCTCTCATCTCGAAACAAATACCTTTCTGATAGATTACATTCAATGCAATGTGGTACTTCCTTTTTGTTATACGCGTAGGGAAAATACTGAATAGTTTCAAATTTTAATAATGTTTAGGTGCATTTGCATAACGAAACCTCTCGTACGTCGTTTGAAAGATTGGTTTCAATCCCTTCGTTGTTAGAAATCATTGTATCAAGTTACAACAATTGAAATTCCCCGTGTATATATTTCTGAGTATCTTCGTAGATGCACAAACGTTGCTCATCTTCCCAAGCAGCATGATCGTGTCCGCTCAGACTAAGGCCTATTTCTCTCATTGCAGATTCCGCGTATTTGTTTGCACACCGGCTCTCTTCATTATAATAATGCCGTATCATTGAGGGTAAGAATGCAGCCTCCTAATTGGAACAGCTGGGCCCGTCATGCTACCTGGACAGTTACGTAATTATTACCGTTCTTTGCAGCTCTCTCTCTCTCTCTCTCTCTCTCTCTCTCTCTCTCTCTCTCTCTCTCTCTCTCTCTCTCGTCTCTCTCTCTCTCTCTCTCTCTCTCTCTTAGGATCGATATGTGTCTTTTTTATTGTTTATAACTTTAATTAATGTTTTTGGATGGTTAGGACAGGTGTGTTAACCTCCAGCCACTTTCATGTCAACGAATTTGGTGCTGGAAAATTACAAGGTGAAAGAGTTTTGCCGATCGAATTGAAGAAAAAAAATTTATCTTTATTTATTTATATACTTATTTTTTATTGTGGAGATTATTTGGAGAATTTTATGGACATTTAAGTGTTTTTCGATTTTAACTCAAGTAAATGAGGGTCCAGTAATGTGGACATTTATTGTTTCCATGTCATTTTCACTTCCGCTGAGGAAGTATCTAAAGATTTGTAGTTTTCTGTAAAGAAAACTTGTGCTGGCTTTGTCTGTCCGTCTGCACTTTTTTCTGTCCGCACTTTTCTGTCCGCCCTCAGATCTTAAAAACTACCTAGACTAGAGGGCTGCAGATCGGCATGTTGATCAGTCACCCTACAATCATCAAACATACCAAATTGCAGCCCTCTAGCCTCAGTAGTTTTAATTTTGTTTAAGGTTAAAGTCTGCCAAAATTGTGCTCGTGACAACGATATATTACAGGCCACCACCGGGCCGTGATTAAAGTTTTGTGGGCCGCGGCTCATAATGCATTATACCATGACCGGCGAAAAATAGACCGTTTTCGATGGCCTTGAATATACGCTGAAAACTCGATTGCGCCTTTTTAACTTGTTAAAGAAGTTGGCAGAACTTCAACGATCGTGTTACGTAGCACGATGCCTGAAGTTATGATGGCATTTCTGACGTTTTTGTATAATCATATGCAAGTGTAGGTTTGCATTTAGGGCGTAAAATCCAGTGTGAACAATTACCAGAAATTATGGCCTTACACGAAGATTCATGTTTAATGGATTTCCTGAGGAAGAAACAGGAAAAATTTACATTAAAGTCGACCGTTCTTGTGTGCAGAAATTATTTCTTACGACGCTTGATAAAAACAAAGCACGAATTAGAAATCCTCCTAGAGAGAGAGAGAGAGAGAGAGAGAAGAGAGAGAGAGAGAGAGAGAGTGAGAAGGACGAGGGGCTGCCGAGAGTGGGGGGGGAATGAGTGACGGAGGGTGGTGCACGGACGGAGGAAAGGAGCGAGGGCCAAGACTGAGCGGATGAGAGAGAGTTAGAGAGGGTAGACAGGGGGGAGGGGTGGAGCGCGAGACGGGGAGACGGGGATGATAGAGAGAGAGAGAGAGAGAGAGAGAGGAGAGAGGAGAGAGAGAGAGAGATGCGTGGATGACGTGTAATTTCAAGGGGAAAGCTGACTCGACCATTGTCACAATGGTCGAGTTATCTTCCCAAGCTCTTCCCTTATAAATTCACTCTCTAAACGTTCCGTGGTAATTAAGTTTCGTGGATTTTCCTTAATGATGCGAAGACGATTACACATCTGCCGGTTGTATAATGCGATGTGGTTTGCGACGTTCAGCGAAGGAAGAACAGCAGATGTTCCCGTTGATTTATATGGACTAGGAGTGTGGCAATGTCTGGCAATATAGTAGAGGCATTGCTTAGATGGATGATAATGTATTTTCTCTACTGTATTCTTTCTCCATTTGTGGCACTTCCTAAGTGCTTGCTTTTTATTCGATTTGGTGTGTGTGTGTGTGTGTGTGTGTGTGTGTTTGTAAAATAAGGAAAATTTTCAGATATTTTAAACGTGATTGTTAAATGAGTAATTCACCCGTCATTTAGTACAAATGAGATTTTCTGGTATTTATAACTTCCTCAAATCATTGTGGCTTGGCCCCAACAAATAAAAAAAATCTCCCAGTAAAGTGGAAGAATTTATTGAGACGGCTTGTACAGTCTTCGAAATCTCTCTCTCTCTCTCTCTCTCTCTCTCTCTCTCTCTCTCTCTCACACACACACGCACACACACCTATGTCAATACCAAAATTTTGTAAAGCTAGATTTCTAGTTGTCGATAGTTAATCACTTTGCTGTTTTTCTTGTTTTACTTTATTGTAGCTTCAAAAAGTTTTTTTGTCATGTTCAGAGTTCCTCTCTAGTTAGTATCCTTCGAAGTCCGTCATAATTACTGTTTGTTTCTGTGAAACATATAATTACTGCTTCTGATATTGAAGGCCATGCTGTGTGGGAACTGATCATTAGTAACGTTCTCATTAGATGTTTGTTTTGAAGAAGAACGACGGACGTAAATGGCATTATGCTAGTTGGGATTAATTAATAACCCAGTATCGGCATTGCTCTTATCATATCCTCATGTGTTTTATTTTCTAGTTCGTATTGCATATTTAGCAATGGATGCTGCATTTATTGTCGTGATGGAGGTAATGATATCGGTAATTGGGCCTTGTCAGATAATTTAGAATTAATGGTTACATTTGACACCATATCAGCACGTTGCTATGATCACTTTCACACATCTCTGTCCTCAGTGCACCATTTCTGTCATTCACGAATATGAGCGTTCGATAACTCTTTCATCATTATTTTTATTAATATTTAATGTCATCCCAGTCTGCAGCTTTTATTATTAGAAGGTGGCTGTATTTCCTCGTTAAGCGAACAAGGTATGTGGCAGCGTTCCAAGAGGACCAAGCAAATGTTAGCACTGTAACTTTTACATAGGCTCAATGAGCCAACAATCTGTAGGGCTCAGATCCTTCTTGGCGTATTTTAAAACGGTAACGGACAGCTGAGGCTTTTCCTTATATATATATATTATATATATATATATATATATATATATATATTATATATGTATATATATATGTATATATATACATATATATAATTATATATATATATATATATATATATATATATATACATACATACATACATACATATATATATATATATATATATATATATATATATATATATATATATATATATATATATATATATATATATATTGACGAACTATCGCTAAAGCATGCAATATTTCATGTAGTCGTAAAATACGACAATATATATATATATACTATATATATATATATATATATATATAATATAATTAATTAATGATACGTTTATTATGTCATAAGTGCTTTTACGTGGATAACTCTTGCCAAATATATCATTTATGTTACAGCCGCAAGAAGACCTGCCCCCTATCACATATTTAGATATCTCTTTTGAGACATTTCTGAGTGTTCCAGAGTTTCGTTCAGCATGAGATCTGTTCTCTCTCTCTCGCCATTGTTCCTTCTTTTGGAACCTTTGTGTGCGTTACAGGTAATATTCATTGTATTTTTTAAATGGTTAATGTTTTATTGACGGTTGTTCTGGGCCGTGTCTTCTGGCAAACTATGAAGACACTTTTATGATCGACAACTTACATACTTGCACACACAAACGTATTCTTTGCGCATCCGTTACGGATTTAGTACTTCCGTACTGCTATATTATATTTTCTTCTATTGCAAATGAATGAAATTGGAATATGGCATATCTAGAGGTAAGAGGGAGGTGTTTCAAAAATTGACTTGGGTTACATTAAGTAATTTGAATTGGAACATTTTCACAACGAGAAACTGATTTATTTCTTTTTTAGCCGTGAACGCGTCACCTTTCATATATTGTCCCCCGCTTCAGTTGGGCGATTCATATTTTTTCTGCCTTTTAGTTTTCTCTAAAAGAAACTTTGAGTTGGCTATTTGTTTGTCCGTCCACACTTTTCTGTCATCCAATCATCAAACATATCATATTGCAGCCCTCTAGCCTTGGTAATTTTTATTTTGTTAAAATTTCAACTTAACCATGATAGGCCGTCTGGCAGTACCATAGGACATACCACTTGAATGTTTCATGGACTGCGGATCATACAACATTATATTGAGACCCCGAAAACAGATCTATATTTTCGATGGCATTGATGATCCGCTGTACAGAAAAATCTGCGCATTTTTTTACTTGTTTACTTCATATAAAACAGTTTGAAATGTGAATAAAATGAAGAAAGATACATATTGCGAGGTAGAAGATAGTGGAAAGCTCTCTAACCAAGAACATAACCCAAATCTATTCAGAGGATGGTGCAGTGGAAGACTTGGATCTCATTTTATTAGTTTTCTTCATTCTTTTTAAATAGCATGGCATCACATAATTTAAATATAGTAGTCACGGAATAGTTCCATGACATTTAATTACCATCCTTCACAAAGCCACTCTCTCTCTCTCTCTCTCTCTCTCTCTAACGGCACCAGTCCACTTACCTAATAATGTCTCTTTTTCCTCTGAGACATGACGGAACATCGTGGCAACCGCGAAGGTTTAATAAATGTCGTCACCAGTGTTCGTGGCTGGTATTTCATTTTATTTTTTTCTATTCCCCCATCTCGATTTCTATCTCTTACTTTTTCCATATGGTTTGTTTGTTAATTTTTACTTCTATATCTTCCCTGCTTAGACGAGCCACTGGCAGAATTGCACTTTCATACTTGTTTTCTTACATAATGTTTTTACTTTTATATATTTTGCCCGACATGACCGCTGGTGTTTATTGTTAGGATGTTGAAATTTGAATGAGTTTAAAAGGGATAGCCATATTGCAAATGGTAGGGTTCAATTTGTTTGTTTGTTTGTATGGTGTTTTTAGTTGCATGGAACCAGCGGTTATTCAGCAACGGGACCAACGGCTTTACCTGACTTTTGAACCACGTCGAAAGTGAACTTCTATCACCAGAAATACACATCTCTCACCCCTCAGTGAAACGCCCGAGAATCGAACTCGCGGCCAACGAGGTGGCACGCCAACACCATACCGACCAAGACACTGAGGGTTCAATGAGCAGATTTAGAAAAATGCCAATTAACTCATCCCGTGGGTAGTGTGGATTGGCCATTAATATAAAAATGCACGTCTCTGATCGTAACCTTGTAACACTCAATGAACGGCCTCTTGAGTATAGATTGCGAATACAGGCCATTAAAAAGTTATAACTATTCACTGTTGCCGGCGTCCTCGTCCCTACTAAATGAGAAAATAAACGCCAAATTTAAGATGATTCTTGAAGTTTTTTTTATATAACTATGGTAAAATTTAATTTTTCAAAGACATGAGTTTTTTAAAACTTAAATTTTTCCGACCACATTGTTTTGGTTCCGATATCAAAGATACCGGAGACAAAAGAAATTAAGATTAGAAAAATCGATAGAAAATGTTTATAAACAATTCAGCATGAATCTGATATTATATTTATGGTTACAATTGAAGAGTTCAGTATAAAACACAATAAATAATAATGAAGTAAAGGCGTTTGAGTAATGGGTGAAAATAGAGTATTTGGCTACGAAAAATAAAATATCAAATTCACTAAACCCACAGTGCATCATAATTGATAAGTATATCCAGCCCTGCCAGGATTGGAAGCAGGTCCTTTGGTTTAGATACAGTAATGAACATTCGACTTGACCACACTGACTGTCTATCACAAAGTGTAAACAACAGTAGGCTTAGATTCGAATCATAGCCAATCCGATCCACTTATCAATCGTAATTCATCTTGGTTATAAGTCCCACCTTAGGTATAGTGAATTGGATAAAAAGTCATATTTAACAATTGATATTTATGAGAGTAAAAAGTTCAGAAATGGCAGAAATTTACACACACACACTCACATAAATAATACAACAAACAATCAGATCTGCATCAACTGGGAACTTTGCATCAGAATGAAGTGACTGCACATAACATCATCAACAGAAGAAATAAACATTAATTCTCTCTCTATCTCTCCCTCTCCCTCTTTCGTCAAAACACACACACACATACTTTCATATACATACATACATACATACATACATACATACTACTATACATATCATACATACATACATACATATGTATATATATAATATATATATATACATACATACATACATACATACATATATATATATATATATATATATATATATATTATGTTAATATATTATTAATAATTTTAAAATTATATATTTTATATATTTATATATATATATATATAAATATATATATATATATATATATATATAAGTACAATTTATATATATATATAATATATATTTATATATCTATATGTTTTATATCTATATAAGATATATATATATAGTATATATATATATATATTATCTTTATATATATCTATAATATCTGTAGTATATATACATAATATATATATATATATATATTATATCTATATATATAATACTTTATAAGGTATATAATATATATAAGTATGTATATATCTATATAAATCTATATATATATATATATATATTATATATATATATATATATATATATATATAAGTATATATATATATATATTATATATTATATATATATATTTTAAGCTATATTATATATATCTATATATATAATATATAACTTATATCATCATATATCTATATATATATATATATATATAGATATGGTATATATATATATATATATCTTTTTATATATATATATATATATATTATATTTATAATGTATATATATATATATATCTAGAATATATATGATATATATATTATATCGTATATAGATAAGTACGAGTAGATACATGAATGATATATATATAAGAGAAATAAGGAATATATATATATATTATATGTTATATATCTATATATATATATATATATATACATATATATATATATATATATATAGTATATATATATAATATATAAGTAGGGAAGACCGGGGGTAGTTGGCACACTTTTTAAAATTTTGACTATTGCGAATTAAAACTAACACATTTTGCAATATTCTTACCATCATTGAAAAAAATTCACATTCGTCTTAATCATAGAGCAAAATAATTATTGTTTGCTTTCAACATAAGGTACAACTAAGCTTTAGGAAAAAATAACATTTTCGTGCCAACTTGCCCCGTCGGGGTAAGTTGGCACACATTATGGGGTAAGTTGGGACATTGATAATTAAAAGAAAATTACTACATTGCGTGTAAATCAAATAGCAAAAATACTTCCTGAATTTCCAAAATATAAAATATAGGGCATTAATATTAGTTCAGATCATCATCTAGTTTTAATTGTGGCAGGTGTCAAATAAATCTTCATCAGTAGTTTTCATGCTCCCACATGTTACATGCCCTTCACTGGACCCACACCTCTCCTGGCTTACCAAACACAGGCTGTCTTCAGTTGAGTTTTCTTCTGAATCACAGGAACAGTTCTTAAACTCTGTATCACGCTGATGATTGATCTGAAGACCAAGTGTCTTTTCGGACATCTCTCGATCTGTTACATACGCACCCGTAATTTCAAAATCTTGAAATAGTCTGTATTCAAAGGTGAAATTCCAGCAACCCTAAACCCATTGAAAGCATCCGAATAAGTGACAGCTAGAGGTAAAGCCGAGGAAACATTACCAGGAATGTCACAGATGGGCATACTTGATCCTGGATTACAAGTCATCCTCGAATCACATGCCCTGTTAACACATTTCTTCAGAGGTCTATGAACACTAACATCCAGGGGCTGCAACTTGTGAGAGCAATTTGGAGGAATTGATAGGACACTAATCTCATTATCCTTCCAAAAATTCAGAAACAAAACGTAAATTTTATAGATAAATAGGCTTACTATTGTTATCAAATAAAGTGAGGCAAGTCTGCACATGTGCCAACTTGCCCCTCTTGTTTTGAGCCAACTTGCCTCATCCCTACCATTTCATACAAAAACACTTACCAGTCCATACCAGGAAGCCTTGAATTATTAATTTTAATGGTATAGAATCTTTAAACCATAAGGAAAACTATGCTATAACTGAAAAATAATCTTTCATGAATGCATAGATGTTACAGCAAATAACAGAAAGAAAAAAAAATTACTTACTACCATCAAAATCATAATTTGTCTCATAAATTCGAGCTCCTACGTTCTATCTCTATAGAATTTTGCTGGTAACTGAGGAACCACGTGGCAATTACACAGTATATGTATTAGAGTCATCTATTGGTGAACTTTAAAGTTATTTTGAGTGTGCCAACTTACCCCTGTAGCCAACTAGTCCCGGTCTCCCCTATAGTATATGTATATATATATATATATATATATATATAGATATATATATCATACATATACATACATATATATATATATATATATATATATATATATATATATAATATATATATATATATATATATATATATGGTATATGTGAAATAAACGTTCAATAAATATAGTTTTAGATGACGAGAGATAGGCACCTTTTGGAAGGTATGGTTTAGTGAATTATATTTTTATCACTCCGCTTCTTTTTTAGTTCACTCGAGTATTCTTACTAGCAGCAGATTCCTGGTTTTGAATAACGGAATTATTTAGCTCTTTCATTTCAGTATCGTCCAGCCTTGGTGTTTTCTTTCTTTATTTTTTTTTTTTTTTTTTTATTTGTTAAGCCTGAATGATAGTACTTAATTTTCCTGACTTCTTTTTAGGATTACTTTGAAGAGATCCGTTTGCCGTTGCCTCAGTCTATTCCACGTCCACGGTTTCGAATTACTCTTTAAATATTACTCTTTCCTTCTCTGTTTACTTGAGTGTTCTCAGGGCCCGGTCATTCCATTTTCTCATCGGCTTTTATTCAGAAATTGGGGATCTATATATTTTTCTTTTTAGCTGATAGATAAAATGGGTGAAAACAGAGTGAAGACAGTTAGCTAGCTAACCATGGTAGGGAGTAGTTTAGAAAGTCAGGTATTAGCAAGAGTAATGTCAAGTGTGGTTTATCCACAATTTTATTTAGGTAAGGGTATAATTTTTCTAACTAATATGAACATAATACAATAATGATTTTATGTGATATTAACATGGTAAATAGTGCAGATTACATATTTTGAATATTTCACTCATAAATGTCCTGCTTATTCCAGGTCAAAGATTTAGGAAGTCATAGTTGGGTGTTTTACCTTCTCGAAATCCCCATGTATACATGTTCAAGTTCCTACATTTATTATAGTTCCTTTATTAAATTATTAGCTATTTCATATTAAAAGCTGTATGATAATATTTAGATTGCTGAATTTGTCTAGTATCAGAGAATCTCGAATTTGCTCTTGCTTGAGCCAAATGGTATTCTGTACTGTCACAAATTGTAGCATATGTCTTGAATTCTAACGTCACATGCAAGCGGTCCATGAGAATCAGTCTTCAACTGATCTGTGATATGGGTCAGTGACTTATACAGATAAGAAGTCATATGACGCTTCTGCTTTGAGTGCTTTCAAGAGTCTCCTCTTCCCATCACTGTTATCAAAATTTGATAGTCGTAACTGCGTTCCTTTCTCACTCTTCTGACTATTGATCCTCATCTTTAGAAATGTTCTTCTTCTCTGCCTGACCACAAACTGAAGCTGAGCTGGGCCCTTATTAACCCTTAAACGCCGAGCGGTAAATAAAAAAATGACTCCCGTATGCCGGAGGGGTGAGAGTGAGCGCGTAAGCGAAAAAATATTTTTTTCAAAAAATCACAGCGCGCTTAGTTTTCAAGATTAAGAGTTCATTTTTGGCTCCTTTTTTTTTTTTTGTCATTGCTTGAAGTTTAGTATGCAACCATCAGAAATGAAAAAAACTTATCATTATCTATATAAAATAATGCGATATATGATAGCGCAAAAACGAAATTTCATATATAAATTGTATTCAAATCGCGCTGTGCGCAAAACGGTTGAAGGTAACAAGTTACTTTTTTTTTCGTTGTAATGTGCACTAAATTGCGATCATTTTGATATATAACACATTGTAAAACGATAAAAGCAACACAGAGAAAATATTATCACAAAATAATGCATGAAATTTCGTAACGCGCTTACGTAAACACATATTTTTTTCAAAAAATTCACCATAAATCTAAATATTGTCCTAGAGACTTCCAATATGTTTCAGAATGAAGACAAATGATTGAATATTACTATACTGTAAGAATATTAGCTTACAAATGCAGTTTTCGACCATATCTGACGAGCTAAAGTTGACCGAATGTCGAATTTTTTATATATATATTTATTTATATGCAATTATTTCGGAAATAAGAAAAGCTACAAACTTTCAAAATATTTTTTCGTTTTATTCTACATGAAATTGCGCACATTTTCATATATAAAACTCTATGAAATGCCTAATATGAAACGGAGCAAATATTCCGAGAATGGGACTTACGCATTTCGGAGATTTGTGGTGGAGAATCCGCGCGCGGAGGGAAGGAAAGTTTTTTTTAAAAAAATTCACCATAAATTTAAATATTGTGCTAGAGGACTTCGAATATGTTTCACGATGAACGATAAATGACTGAATATTACTAGACTGTAAGAGTTTTATCTTACAATTGCGTTTTTCGACCATTTCGGTAGAGTCAAATTTGACCGAACGTGGTTTTTTTTCTATTTATCGTGATTTATATGCAAATATTTCGAAAATGAGAATAGCTACAACCTTCAACTATTTATTGTTGTATTATACATGAAATTGCGCACATTTTCATATATAAAACGTTATGTAACGGCTAATTTAAAATGGTGCAAACATTACCACAATCGCACGTATGATTTTTTCGGAAGAGTTACCGCGCGGACGTAAAGAAAATGTTATTTTTTTCATAAATTCACCATAAATCGAAATATTGTGCTAGAGACTTCCAATTTGTTGCAAAATGAAGGTAAATGCTTGAATATTACTAGAATATAGGCGTTTTAGCTTACAATTGCGTTTTTCGACCATTTCGGTAGAGTCAAAATTGACCGAAGGTTGAAAATTTGTCACTTATCATTTTTTATATGAAAATATTTCCAAATTGATAAAAGCTGCAACCATGGGTTGTTTTTAGTTGTATTGTGCATGAAATTGCGCACATTTTCATATATAAAACTTTATGTAACGGCTAATTTAAAATGGTGCAAACATTACCACAATCGCATGTATGATTATTTTCGGAAGAGTTACCGCGCGGACGTAAGGAAAAAGTTTTTTCATAAATTCACCATAAATCGAAATATTGTGCTAGAGACTTCCAATTAGTTGCAAAATTAAGATAAATGATTGAATATTACTAAAATATAAGAGTTTTAGCTTACAATTGCGTTTTTCGACCATTTCGGTAGAGTCAAAGTTGACCGAAGGTTGAAATTTTGGCACTTATCGTTATTTATATGAAAATATCTTAAAACTGATAAAAGCTACAATCATGAGTATTTTTTTGTTGTATTCTACATAAAAATGCGCACATTTTCATATATAATACTCTATGTAACGGCTAATTTTAAAATGGTACAAAAATTATGTCAAAGTGACGAAATAATTTCAGAGATGTGTCACAGATACTTTTTAGTGCGGCAAGAAAGAAATTCGCGCCTGCGCGCCTGCGTAACGATTGTAAACAAAACAACACCTTGATCCGTGAACTCCCAGCATCCCCCAAGGCGCGTGATTCAAGAGTTTTCGGCTAGTAGGCCTAAAAGTATTTTTCCGCGAATTTTTCTAAAAAAAACTTTTGTATGTCGACGTAAAATACGTCCCAGTCGGCACCCGAGAGACAAAAAATGTCGACGTAAAAATACGTCCAGTCGGCGTTTAAGGGTTAAGATAATTGGCAATGCCCACGAGAGAACTACCTGTTTTCCACCTGTTTCTTTATTTCCTTGGATGAACGTTGGTCTCTCTCTCTCTCTCTCTCTCTCTCTCTCTCTCTCTCTCTCTCTCTCTCTCTCTCACACACACACACACTAGTGTAAAGATCTCGAGTTTTTTCATTGTCTGAGACTAGGAAGCAAGGCTAATTTTCCTTCCGTTTAGTGAACATTGCGTTAAAATTGATTTCTTTTCGAATCTGAGAATTTTATTGGCGACATATAGAATATAATATATAAGTATCGTTTATGATGTGATTCAATTGATCGGTGGACGATTGACAACAGGATGATCATAACCTCTTTTATCATATTCTATTTCAAAATGAGACTTCATTCTCCAATTTAAGCGAACTATAATATGCTCAACATGCCATCGTCTCCAGTTTATGTTAATGTCTCCCCGAACTGGCCATTTATTATTTCCAGAGTTGCTCAGGTAACTGATTTTTATCATTAGCAAACACTGCCACTTCGATTATAACAAATTATACCATGCAACTTTATGTCAATGATATGTCGTATTTCCCTTTATTTATGATAAATATAAGTCTAGGTATTTGTACTAGTCTGATTATCTCTGTAGTTTGTTATCATCATTATTTTTAAGTAATGGTAAAGTAGTAGCTGCCGCAACTATAACAATAATTGATAAGACATATGAATTACCTTAATGCTGTCTCTCATAACTGTACTTTCTATTACATCATCACTGGACCCATTCATATTATGATCTAACACTTTTCATAGATGTAACGAGGATTTAAGTTTATTTATTGTATTGAAATCTTGGAAACTTATCTTGGGATATTTTAACCTCTTGCCAGCTACATCTGATAATTCATTTGAGAGAAGCAACTTATTTAAGAATTATTACCTGTTTTTCGAGTTAATTTTATTAGGGGTGCTTATGTGATAAAGGCAGATATCGTTCAGTATATGTTTACACACTCAGCAGTTCTTAAACTTGGGGACGCCCCCCACTAGGGCGGCACCAGAAATTTCCAGGGGAGATGCGAGCCCAAGGGAAAAATTTAAGATTATCCAATGATATTGGTTATTCTGTTAAAAAGAGCGAGGAACTATTGTTCGGAAGTTTATGAAAAGATGCAAAAGTATCGCCTTATAGCGATGGTTACCTATAGTTGTGTAATTATTTACCTCCCTCCTTATTTTCCTTTAAATCTAGGAGGGAAATTTTACTCATAGAGGCAACGGTGGGGGGGTGGGGGTGGAGGATTGGGGGTGGGAGCGTGGAGGGAAGGACCAACTCTGCATGGATGCAGTAACCGGAAAACACATCCAATTATTGTAGTAATCAAACGTGATGACAAAAGGTTCACGATTAATTTGCTTATTTAATGATTCATTAGTATTGTAACTCCAATATAAAACGCTAATGCACTGATATTCATTTGACACACATTACAAATACGGTGTGTGTATTTATAGAGATTTTTTGTCATTGTTTATCGGGAGCAGCTGAACAATGATTGTTTCAAAGCGTCGTTGCTCTTCAGGTAGTTTACATCGGGGCATTTAAATGGTGTCGAATGAGCGTTCATGATACAATTCTGTGTAATGTTTCGGTTTTTCGGGTACGATGCATTTTATTGATGTGGTGCGGGTATACTGTCTCTCTCTCTCTCTCTCTCTCTCTCTCTCTCTCTCTCTCTCTCTCTCTCTCTCTGAATAACCAACATGTTTCCAGAAGGAGCTTACTTAATATGGGGTCTTGAAGTCATAGTGTAATATTGATGATGATGAATATCCATTCGTAGAATTTCATATGAGTTTTTATTGCTGTATTTAGAATATTCAGTTAATGTATGAATCATAACAAATTAGTGATATTACGTCATTATTGTTTTTGTGAATTTCTGCAGGCAGGAAAGCTCCCAAGGTTATTATTGTGGTATAAAAAAAATAGTTTTCTTGTTGTACTTTTCCTTTAAGGTGTTACCAGCTTCGCATTTGTTGCATTTTGTGTTTATGAGAGATGCTTGAGTGTACTGCTGTGCTCAGTGAAGGTAATCAAGCAAGACAAATGAGAAAAACCTCCATCAATCGGGTTGTATGCTGTTATAAGCTTGACTGCGGTAGTCATGTTTATGACTGTTGTGTTGAGATACAAATGTCCATATGTTTTAACGAACTCCTCAGAGAGAGAGAGAGAGAGAGAGAGAGAGAGAGAGAGAGAGAGAGAGAGAGAGAGAGAGAGAGAGAGAGAAAATTTTCCTGCCAGAAATAAAATCCAGCGGGTAAATACTGAATCCATTAATCGTATTCAAGTGGATTGGGACTTCCGACTATTTTATCCCCTATCATTTTCCCATTTAGGACCTTTCATGACTGTATTAGACAAATAACATTTATCCAATTCTTTAAGTAAGAAATATTTGGCGATATTAAGAGAAAATTGAATCAAGTAGAAGGGAGATTTCTGCTATCTAAAAATAAAATTAAAGGGAATGTCATTAAAATAAATTAGAAGAGTGTTTGGAGCCAAGATCATTATGAATGCAAATCCTACACTTTTCTGAAAATACCTTTTCTTTCTAACACACACGGTATGTGCGTATGCAGTTTGTTTATTACTACCTCAGGCGCACATGAAGTCTTTATTTCTTTTATTCTTTTTCTCTATCTGCAATTTATAAATGTCTATTTTCTCTATGGGAAGTTCACGCAGTGCTGTTTACATTATATAATTTAAATTTGTATATATGCTTAAATGATTATGCTCGAGAACGCAGATAAATTTTTTTGTATGTGATTTTAAAAGAATAACTTGTTTGTAAAATCTGAGACAAATTCGACACACGATAGGACCATCTCGATATATCACCGGAAGGTGTAATGGGCACTTTCCACCAGAGTATCTTGAAATATGAAAATGTTTTTAATGCGAACAGAATAAAGTGTCTTTTAGCACTTGTTGGGTGAAACTTCTATTGTTACTACCTGGTTTATGTCCATTGTACCATCATTTACTTTCCGGTTATCTTTCTTTTAGAGAGAAACCGTTTAAAGAAAACTTTTTCGGACTGACCTTTGTAAAGCAATCTACATCACAAATAAGTCATACAATGGCCAGCGTTCAAGTTCACGAGTTCTGCTCACTGATGCGTATTCTCAGTTTGGAAATATGTTTGTACATGGGGTTCCATAACTAATTATAAGTTAGCTATGCTATACATTATCTCAGCGCGGTGACAGTAGGCAACCCTAAACCCTAATCCCTATAGGACACCCCCGTCACAACGCTCCCTGCCTCCCAGGCCCTCTTTGTGACTCGGAGAATTCGGTAAAATGTTTTTGCGTTTTATGTGAAAATCAGTCAAAAAGCCGCCATGATTTTTTAACTTTGGGATGTTGAGCCGTCGTAATGAAAGTTGCTGGCTGCGTTTTATCTTGCTTCTGTGCTCGGAGGATACAATCTCTCTCTCTCTCTCTCTCTCTCTCTCTCTCTCTCTCTCTCTCACACACACACACACACACATACACAAACACACAGGGCGGTATGCAGACCATCTGTAATATTATATTAGGAATACTGTATTTTCTTGACAACGTTTTATTACTATTCATATTATTGAATATTTAGTCGACCGTTGAAAGCTCATGTCGTGCAGCCTCGTTACGTTTAGCCCAGTTTAGCAAACTGAGACTGACTTTACATTTCGTCAATTCCTTTGCGCCCTAAACTTAACCAACTTCAACTCTTTTATCCATTCCATTTACTTTAACCTCCTGAAAACCCACATCTTATGCCTCTTGAGTTCATTATTATTTTAACATATATGATTTAGGTATTCATAGCCACTTTATTGTGTTAAAGTAAAAAAAAAAAAATCAAGGAACTTTTCAGTACTACTCCAAGCTTTACGTTCTGGATGAAGGATGAAGGAATCAGTCACAAATATCGTGTCAGAGGAAGGGGTTTCCGTTGTCGTGGAACTTATACATTAAGAACAAAAGAAACGCTACAGGTAAAGCGGGGGACATCTATATTATATTTTTATCTTCTTATTTTATATATTTTCTCATAAATGCATTAGAAGAAAAATGTTTTTGGAGTCCCAAGTGGTGTAGTATTTATTTATTTGTTTATTTATTTATTTGTTTATTCATTTGTTTGTTTGCTTGCTTGTTTGTTGCAGAGGTAGGTATTATATACTTCAATTTACTCAAACAAATGTATATATATATATATATATATGTAGTATATATATATATATATATATATATATATATATATATATATATATATATATATATATATATATATAAATCTGTAAGACATAGGGTTTTGATTAATAATATATTGTTCGTGCATTCTCTGTAACCTGTGGAATGTGGAGGACAGTGCAGAGATAACGACCTGAGAGTAGCTGATCAATGAGTTTCTAGGGGATGGCGTGAGATAAAAGTGCTTAGTTCAGGAAGTCAATGTACGACAGTTTATGAACTCTTCCCAAAGTGCCTTTGTGAAACTAGATGCAGCTAGAACCGCGAGGTGCTAGCGAACTGTGTTCGTATGTGCGTGTGCGCCTCTTTCTGTTAAAAGCGTTCATACCCAAGCCTATGGGAGGGATTTTGACAGAGGGCTTCGAGTCATAGGCAAAGATGCCGTGGCATTCGCCGGGGGAGTTTTTTGTGACAAAGTGTTTAGTGCCCGGTTGGAAATGGGTAAGTGTTACCTTTACTTTAGCCAAAGGGGTGGCTTGTTTGATATCTTGTAAGATGTTCCATTTTATTAACTTTGTCTTTAAACTTGTGTGTGTACTTACCGGGATGTGTTCTGTATCTTTGACAGACGGTTCTGGATTTCGGGGGAACTAAAGAGTTCCCAGGACTTTTGGGTGACTTGACAATGAGTTGTTTTAAGTTAGTCTGTAAGACTGGATTACTTAGTTAATTGATTTAGTTATTGTAAATAAACGTTATGTTATGATGCAACTCTCTCATTTTCATTACCTGTTAGAATGGAGAGAGAGAGAGAGAGAGAGAGAGAGAGAGAGAGAGGAGAGAGAGAGGCTGGGGTTGATTATGGGGTGATTTGCAGAGAGCGAGAGAGAGAGAGAGAGAGAGAGAGATGGGGGTGATTGCAGAGAGAGAGAGAGAGAGAGAGAGAGAGAGAGAGAGCCTGAGAGTGTAATGGAGTTATGGGGTCTGCCTTCCGTTTCGTGTCCACGCTTACCGTATGAATACTGGAGGGATAATTCCCCCATGTTTATAGTGGTGGCAGACGGTTAAAGAGGGGATATGAAAGTTTTCTTGCTTTTCTATGCCTAGGAACGTCAATGTAGAGATGGTTGGCCAGTTAGAAAAAGGGGTAGAGAGAAAATGTCCGTCCGTGAGATGGGGGGATGAGGAAAGATTTTCTATTAGGGTCATCAAATTTGCTCGTACCGAGATTCTTCAGGGCGGGAGTCGTGAGACAAGCAACTCAGTCTAGTTCATGAGTGAGTATTGCTAGGGGTCATCTCACCGGTCGCATTTGTATTGTGCCGACGAGATTTACGCGTTTTTACGAAGAATTTCGAGTTCCTTTTGTTCCCATTATGGAGTGGTGAGTGTTAAACTATTGTTTTGAAGGAGTGGGTTTTTGTTTAAATATTTCAGGGTTATGGGATTGGTTCAAGAGGTCAACAATTTTTCTTGTCTTTGCCCCATAGTGACGTGTTTTCTTTATTTGCACGTGTTTATAATAGACGTATGCATTCGTCTTTGTTTAAAACATAGGAGTGTATTTTTCTATGCATGGGAACTGTGCTTAGATAAGCATATTTGGCTTAGTGACACAGAGCGGCCACAATTTTACGGGCTCAGCATATTGCAAGGGGAGTATGGCCTGCCTCGGGGGATAGTAGCATGGGAGGTACCACTAGCCTCCCTCGAGAGATAGTGCAGGGGAGGGCATTGCGAGATGGGTACTCGTGTATACCTCGGGCTGTTCTGCCGCTCGACTGAGGGGTTGTTCTCAGGGGGGGGGGGAGAAATTTTTTTTTCTCGTGTGGGGTGAACTCCCCCTTTCCTTTTTTTTTTTTTCTTTGTGTTGGGGATGGGTCTGGCCTTGACATTGGATGCTAAGATATCAGCTGATTGATTAGTTGATGAAGTGAAATGCCCGTAGAGTTTTTTTTAAGAAAAGATATTTTTTTTTCTCTCCCTTGGATGAAGAGAAAAGGAAATAAAAAGAGATTTTTCTTTTACGAAAATGAGGGGAAAAGTAGTTAACATGCACGGGATGTGTTATATGTTTCTTTGTGCCTTGAAAGACACAAATATAAGGGGGATACACAGATTAATTTTTTTTATTGTGTTGGAGAAATTACTTTGAAATGCCGATGATTGGTGTTGTATCTGTGTTGTGTGGCAATGTGTTATGTCATGGTGTTGCATGCTGGAGAAATTGTATGTCATAGGATTCAGCAATACTGTGTATGCTATTTGAATTTCACCCTTACTTGAAATCTTTGCAAGAGAATTATTGCTATGGAGAGTTATTATTATTATTATTAATAATTATTATACTTGAGATGTGTTACGGGGGGTTTGCTTAAGTATAATTATCATTACGGGAGAATTGTTTTGCGAGAGATTTGAGATATTTCATGGGAGATTATTCGATAATTATTACAGATAATTATTCAAGGAGAATTATTACAATGAATTAATGGGAGAAGTCTTGTGTTAATTATTTGTTGAGTTTTTGTAACTTTGGAGAATATTTCAGTGATTCACGGGGATGAGTTTTGCTGAATCTTGATGAATCTGGCTGAATCCTGGTGAATTGTGTTGAATTTTGCTGAACTTTTGCTGAATTTTTGGAGAATGGACAAGCATTAACATTGGTGATATTTTTTTGTACTGATACTGATGATTTTGATGATAGCAATTTTTTTGATGATTTTGTGATAGTGATATTTCTGATACTGATTTTTTTTTACACTAATACGTGGGCGTTTTAATGCTATCAAGGGAGGTGAGATCTTTTGTGATTATGGGAAGAACTAACAACACATTATTTTAGTTTTTTTTTCTTTTTTTATGAGTTCAGCAGATAATTGCTTGACATCTAGTGAGTTACGGGAGATAGTTAACAGTGCCGTTGATTTTCCTTTTCTCCTTTTTTGGAAATTAGCCATCGCTGACACAAGTTTTTTTTTTACCAAGGGTGAATTTGAGTTTATTTTTTCTCTCCAGTTAGTGTGAATATTATCTCAGTTCATGACTTAGAGTCATTGTTCGGGAACGTGTTCGTGTTTTAGCTATTTGATGCTATAGAGTAATATAGGGGAGAATTTTTTGCACGTTTTGAATGCATATGTAATGGCACTACATTTTTTTCTCTGGATATTTGTGTTCCAGAAATTGTGAGTTTTCTTGCACAATACCCTTGTTGTATTTGTGACAACTTTGTGAGAGATAGGAAACTTGGTTAAGTTTTCTAATGGCTATGTCGTAGTGCATATGGGGAAGTCTTTGCTTAGACACTGTGAGTTGGGAATTCTGTTATAATGAGTTGTGGCACATTGGTGATTTTTTCTAGAACTTTCTAGACAGTTTTATTTGCCGAGTTTTTGCCTTTTTTTTTTAGCAGTTATGCTAAATGGAGTGAGTTTTTATAGTTTTTACTATAACATTGAGTTATTCTCTGGTGAATTGGAGTTTATAATTGGAGATATATTATTTTGGGGAGATAATTGGAGGTCCTATATTATTTTGGAGTTATATTTTGAGATATATATAGGGAGATATATATTTTGGCCATTTTTGATATTTGCCAATGTGATATGAGCTATGTTTAGTTCAATTATTTTGCAGCCATATTTGTTGCAAATGGAGACACATATTTGGAGATTATGGGGCAATATTTGTGAGTATGTGAGTTAGTTGCCTTGAGTGCACATTTTTTGGAGATATATTTTTTGGAGCCTTGTTTTGTTCCACATGGAGTTATTGGGGAAATAGAGGTAAATATTTTGTATTTGCCAAAATAGAGGTGATTATTCTCTATTCCTGGAGTGGTGTCTTTTTTTTTTTACTGACATGTGGCTATTGGAGAAATAAGAGAATAATATAAGGGGGTTGGTTTTTAACCAAATGGAGGAAATATTTTTATAACCGGAGGGTGTTATTATTGATATGGTGTCTCATAATGGAGTTGGAATTAATCTTGGGCGGGTGACCTTTTTTTCGTGGTTATGGAGTTTTTTTGAGCAAAGAGGAGATTTCTGTGGTTCTCTTTTTTGGTTTCGTGTCTATTTAGAGGCGAATGGCATTACTGCATTAAGAGTTATTTGGAGATGTGTGTGCATTTTTTATGTTCACAAGTGTGTTATTCTTGGAGAAATATAATTGGGAAAAGTCATGTTGAGAGAATAAGTCTTCGAGACAAATTTTTGAACATATTAGTCATATCCTGGAGTTAATTCTGTGAAATGTGTCGGTTAGACCTTTTTTTCTTGAGAATCATGAGTTTCCAAACTTATGTGTCTGACTAGACAATTTTTGTGCTGTTGTTTGAGCATGCGTCCGCAGGCGATTTTTCTGCTGACAAGCGATGTGATGAGCCGTGTGCTGAGCGTGTGCTGATTCTTTTCTTCTGATGGTGACAGATCAGAATTTTTGCAATATCTGGAAATGTTAGCTATAGCATTTCACGAAAGCGCATGTATGAGAGTTTGCTTTCTGGCAAATTCCATAACTTTACATGGAGCATTTCTTGGGAAAACGCGGGAGTTATGCATATTATACATGTATTATGTATTTTGTGATTGGGGAAATCTACTTGTGATTATTCCTTTTTTTTTATTATTTTTCTTCCTTTTCCTATGAGAGATATGATTTGGGGATTGAGCTTAAGTAGCATTTCTTTTTTGGACGGGAGATTTGATTTTACCGGGAGGTGTGATTTTTCGAGGGTTGCTATTTACGTAATGGGAGTTTGACATTAAGTCTCATTGTAATTAATTATTGAGCAGTAAAGGGGTTTTTGCTGTTAAAAGTTGGAGATTTTTGCTGATTTTGTGAGTTGCTGTAATGTCAGAGCATTGCGAGAACATTTTTGGGTCTGGGTATGTTACGAGATACTTTCTTTTTTTTCTTGGGCTTATTACGATTTTGTCTTCTTTTTTTTTTTTCTCTTGTGAGCACATTCGAGTTCGAAATGTGAGTGGAGAATTCCGTGGAGTTGCTGTGATTTCTGAGTTGTGTGTGTGCTGATGTGCGAGTTTGGAGAATTGAGTTGGAGAACTTGATGTTTCTTTTTCTTAGAGAGTTGTGATAATGACTTGTCATTTTGGTAGTCATATTTAAGGGAGTTAATTGGGAGACGTTCAGTTAGTATTTCTGACTTTTTGAGATCATTGTTTGATAGAGGTAGTATGTTTGGGTTAATTTTCTTGGATTGACCAGTGACCTGACTGACATACTAACGCCCAAAAGTCGTTCCCCGACACCAGCAAGACGTCCACCAGCCGTGAAGAGAGGTTGCTGCCATGTTGTCCAGGGTGATTACAAGTATTTCCATGATGGGTGTTCGAGAAGAATATATATATAGTATGTGTATATATATATATATATATATATATATATATATATAAATATATATATAAAATAAATATATATATATATATATATATAATATATATATATATATATATATATATATATATATATATATATATATATATATATGAAAAAGATGCAAATCTTGCTAGATTTCCTTTGCCATATAACCCAATTCCACCTTAGCTGAAGAGCCTACCTTCCGTCAAGAATTTACCATCCTCTTATTGGAAACCAATACCTAGGGGAAAAAGGCAAATAAGATAATGTGAAAAGGAAAACTGAAAGGAAAAGGACAATTTAGGCTATGAATTTGGTAATTCTATTATTTTTATCGAATGTTTCCTTTACAGACTAATTATGGAAATGTTTAGAACCCGAGGCTGTTGGGCATCTGCTTTAAAATTGGTCTTCAAAAAGCGTAATTCATATATAAATATGTTGACACAAAGGTTTTTGACACGAAGAAAATGTTGCATCTGTATTGTCGCGTGCCAGCCGGGTTTTGTTGGGTCCAAGATGTAAGATTTGCAGTTGACTTGAATAAGTCTGACTAGGCCTAATTTAAATTCCTTTGCAACAGGACAACCTAATCACGCTGCTTTCTCGTACTCCCTTTTCTGTCAAATTAGTGTTCACACAAGTTCAGATTTTTGCATTATAGATTCTGTAGTCTGGTTAGATTATTTTCATAAAAAACAGTTTATAATATAGATATTGCTTATGTAACTTGATGCAGTTCGGGAAGACATGAACGGACTGTGTGTGTGTGTATGTGTGTGTGTGTGCAACAAGAAGGCTTCTTCTACGTAATATTATTATTGCCGAGGATATAGGAAATAACGTAGCTTGAATAGATAAATACTAGAGAGAAAATTGTGAAATCTAATACAGGCATACATAAATCACAAAGATAAGGATGCTAACAGTTTCGTATAATTATCAGTATACATTCTTGTATACATATACACATTATTAGATTGATATTATAAACTTATGCTGGCCAATTTCTGTTAATTAACAGCGTATGGAGATTTTTATCTGCGGTATTATGTGATAGCATAGAAATTGGAACAGTTTCCTGATACTTTGTAGATTACACCTTAAATGTACGTGTAGAAACATGAATTGATACAGATACATTTTAAGACAGACAAAGCGAAATATGGTTTTGATAAGGATTTATGCAATTTAATAAGCGTTTATTTAAGGCTGTCTTTCCACATAACCTTTTGATTTTTATTACTTTCAGGAATTATTAAGAATTTTCCAGCAGAGTGTAATCGACGGAACTTCGATCTCGGTCAAAATAAGCACATTAACATGCTTGGTTAGTTCACCGAGAAGAGCGTTAAGGATAATTGCATAAGTTGTCCGCGCTCGTGACCTCGTGTGTGTGAGAACATCGATTTGAGAGGAAAGGATTCTCTCTCTCTCTCTCTCTCTCTCTCTCTCTCTCTCTCTCTCCCCCTCTAATTTCTACAGTACATTCACAGCTGCATTGTACTATGATAGGAAATCATTGTATTAAGAAACAAAGTGTATTTTTCCTTTTTCGAAAAATTCTGGGACCACAGGTTCCCTCGGAAGATGTATAGGCAGGAAGAATTGTTATTTGAATTTCTGTTAGTTTTTCCTTATTATTTTTTTTATTTTTAGGAGGCGCGTGCTTTTTGCATCGATTATAAGGCTTTTAATTGAAATCCAAAAGCTGAGCGAACTCTCGCCTCCACTTATTTGTTTACATTGCTTTGTTGATTTTGTGGGCTTGAGGGCAGAGGCAAATAGGTTGTAAAAGTTACTTTCAACGACATCAACAAAGAACGGTGTTGGAAAGGGTGCGAACTGTCCTCGAGTGGTAGGCAAGGATAGGACGGAGGGACAACAGTGATATAAATCCTATTGATTTTTAGGATTAGAAATGCCTGCTCTAGTGGAGAAAGTGATATGAAGGATGGTACAAGGATATTTGGACGCGATTTCTTTAAAAAAAAAATTTTGTTGCCATGTGAGAAACCTCGAATTGTGAGTTGTCTATGAGATGAAATCATGAGTTAATGAGAGAGAGAGAGAGAGAGAGAGAGAGAGAGAGAGAGAGAGAGAGAGAGAGAGAGAGAGACTTGATTTTTTTTTTTTTTAAACAGCAAACGTCTTTGATGTTACAAGAGTAGAATGTTTCAAAAATCACAGGGCTAACTAAAATTCAACTTGAATTACTTCTTCACATTATTAACAAGGTTGTCATGAAATGAGATTTTGTTATTTTGCCAGGACCATTGGAAAGGCAAATATATAAATTAAGTAGGCAGTCGTCGTAAGTCTAAGAAAGGTGCCTTGTTCGATTAGCGTTTGTCAACTATTCAGATAATATATAATGGCGTGAGAGTGTAGCTGTTTTATATAGCAAGGAAGAGATAATCATTGGTACAGATATTTGTAATATACATATTGCTGTCGACAAATGTGTTTGATTTGCTGTGCTTTTTTAAATTCAGAATTGACAATTTCGTGATTAAAACGTGGTCTATATTCATGCCATGTTTATGAGTCGCCCCCAAAAGTGTGTCGTGTCGTCAGCTGGGACATTAATCGCCGTTGCGTAAACAAAAATGAGTCATTTGTTAAGACCAAGAAAATATCTGTCAGTCAAGAAGCAAGTAAAATGGAAACACTTTAGAAATAGGGTTATTTTCCTCGGCTTGCTGATGTTACATTTCTGCGTGTTAATTTGTACATCCTTTGCTTGCGTAAGTCATTTTAGTCCATCCATTTTCGTGCTCTTGGATATTTGTGTGCGCGGTAAATATAATGTGTTACCATGGAAACACGCGAATTTAAACAAAAATCTCCCTCTCTCTCTCTCTCTTCTCTCTCTCTCTCTCTCTCTCTCTCTCTCTCTCTCTCTCTCTCTCTCTCTCAGATACACAATTACAGGCTCGTTTTTGGGTAAGTTAGGAAAGTCAAACATGTCTCATATTAACATTTCCCTGTGTTTATTTTCCCAGAATCCCCTGAACTTTGCCAATGAAATGGAAAATACTTACGGAACTCCATTATTAACAGGATTATAATTCTAGATGATTTTGATCGTTTTTAGAAATCTATTATTTTCTGTCATTGCAGCTGATGCAGTAATCATCTTCAGTTAAAAGACGATGTCAGCCGAAATTTTATTATTGTTTTTAAAAAAAGGCGAGTTTTTATTTTTATTCAATATCATCATTTTAAGTTCCTGTAAGAAGTTGTTTTCTTTCGCTTCTTCCTGTTTTGTCTTGAAGGCAGACCCAATTAAAACTTCCGTTGTTTTAATGGAAATATTTAAAGCGGACTTTAAAACGCCCGGATTTCGCCACTGCGGAAGTTAAATGGGCATCAGAGAAAGACCCGAGTTCCTCATCCATGTCTGGATTTGTTTATATATCCATGCACCAGACCACTATGTAAGTGAGACTTTATATTTGTCTAATTATGCACGATAGGTTTGATGCACACGTTATTAAGATTGCTATGTACATTGATTTAGATCCAAGATTTATTTTTGCATGTATCGTTATAAGTTATGTTATACAGAAAGGCTCTGTTTTACAATTATTTGCCAAGCAAGGTAATCTGCCACTGGCTTTAAAAAATTAAATACAATGGAAAACAACATAATGAGATAGAGAGAGAGAGAGAGAGAGAGAACTGGAAGGGAAGTCTGGTATATTGGAAGCACATGAATGACCTTGTTGTTGATGAAACAATATTTATGACGAGACTATAACCGGTGAGATTAAAAGAAGAATTTTTTTTTTTTACACAAATCTGCTCCCGCACAGGATTAATTCGCATCCGTTCTGCATTGTATGAATACATAATAGGGAGAATCCTATTTAAAGTTTCCGCTCAATCGAAGCAGAAAATCGTATATCAAAAATGTATCTGGATGAAATCATTACAAATAAGTGACAGGAAAGGATTTTGTTCGATTTACAGCCATCAACTGTCCGTGAATAAAATTTTGACCGAAGTGTGAAGCAACAGATTAGTAACAGGAAATGTCAAACAAGCTTATTTTTCCAATGGTTAAAAATAATAAGGCCAGTATGTTCCATCCCATGTATTTCAATTGCTGTCGGTTCCTTTATACTGTTACTATTTGAGTTTGCTCTTCAATCTAGGCTATCCGGTGATATAAGTCTCCTTTCACCTTAATATCGCTTGTTATCTCTTCAAGACACCTTCCTCCAATTTCGTTACAGAACCACCACTTAATCTTATATATTCATTGTTTTCTTAAGCTGTTTAACTGTCTTATTTGAGAGAGAGAGAGAGAGAGAGAGAGAGAGAGAGAGAGAGAGAGAGAGAGAGAGAGAGTGTAACACAACTGAAAATTATATTAAATGGAATTGACCTTTAACTTCTAGTTTGTAGAGGACACTAAGGTAATTTTTCTTTGCTAATTACTCATTGTCCTTTGTACTCTCTATTATCCAAGATTTCATTTTACTTCTGCCTCAGATGTATATTACCTCAATTCTCATCTATTCTTCTCTCAGGCTAACAGCAGATGTTTCCTTTAAAACCTCCAACGTGCCAGTCTGCTTTCTCGATGTTTTTCTACATAATTTCACGTGATTTCATATGATTCTTAAGCCTGCACTCATGAATTTTGAAACGTATGTCACATAAGATCATTTATATAGCAAGCAGAACTGCAATGTTCCATAAATCACATGCTCGTCGAAAACCATTCTTAAAATAATAACGCTATCTATTTCAGGTGTTTTGTAAAATCACATATAAGCACAATTTTATTGAACTCAATGACTGTGCACTTTAAAAAAAAATGTTGGCTTTCGAACAGATCTATCAACTGAACCCATACATAAGGCAGTATTCTATTGCAAAGCCGGTGACAAGCTCAATGCAATATGCATATTTCAAATTTAGCCTGTGGTTTACAATTTAGGCGATTCCTTCTGCTACATACGGAGGCAGAGAGAGAACACGCTCACGTGCACGCAAAAGGAAATTAAAAATGCACGCAAATGCCCTGTTGTGAAATTAATCCGATGTAAATGAACAAACGTTTAGCTATTCATCCGCACTTTGGTGAATCGAGAGAGAGAGAGAGAGAGAGAGAGAGAGAGAGGGAGAGAGAGAGAGAGAGAGAGAGAAAACTGCTGTGGGGAGGGGGGGGGGGGGTGGCGACAGAGTTACAAGATTAATTGAAGTGAACCACCAAGTTCTCCCTCCCGGAGGAGGGTGATTAGAAGAGATGGCAAGTGGTATTAATGTGAAAGGAAACTGCAGGATAGCTTCTAAATGATGCGGGATCCTCAGCGTGATATTGAGAAAAAGAGAGGAAATGAAATGGAAGGGACTCTATGCACTAGAATGAGGCTCCAGTGGGCTAAATGAAGCGAAGAACCTGACCAATAACTAGGGAGTAAGACCAGAAGAGAGGAAACATATGAGCAATAGGACTTTGGTTATAACTCACCCATAAGCGACTAAGACGAAGGGGTTTCCTGGAAAAGAACGAAAATGTCATTAACGGGCAATGCACCGCACAGAAAATGTGGAAATGGTCAGCATTCATAGCACACTATCAAAGGACTCCATTTGATTAAGGAAAATTTACGCCACTTCTATGAGAAAATGAGATCAGAGTTAAAGTTTGAGCAACGTTCCCAACACGTGACAGATTTCATTTGAAGGTATTTCATTGCATAATAATGATCGATGCTGCTGGTCATCTAGCAACGTCTTACACACACCTCTGCTGCCTGATAATTTTGTACTACTTACTATAGTTTGCGATCAGGTAATCTATGAAATATGATTTATATATATATATATATATATATATATATATATATATATATATATATATGTATTATATTTATATATATGTAAGGCCTAGGGTTTTTGATTGATAATATATTGTCTGTGTGTTCTCTGTGACCTATGGAATGTGGAGAATAGTGAGAAGCAACGACCTGAGAGTAGCTGATGAATGAGTATTCTGGGAATGGCGTGAGATAAAAATGCCAAGTTAGACAAGTCAATGTACTGAGTTTATTAACTCTTCTCAAAGTGCCTTTGTGAAGCTGGATGCAGCTAGTGTTGTGAGGCGCTAACGAACTATGTGTTCGTATGTGCGTGTGTGCCTCTTCCCTTTAATAGTTTCATACGCAAGTCTATGGGAGGATTTTGACAGAGGGTCCTCAAGTGAAAGGCAAGATGCCGTGGCGTTCGCGGGGAGTTTTAAATAACTGTGTTTAAGTGTTCCGGTTGCTTTGGTGAGTGTTGAAGTGTTTTAGCCAAAGACCGGCTTATTATCTGTTTGACATTTTTTATGATGATATCCAATATTTAGTCATTGATTGTCAATCTTGTGTGTGTACTTACCGGGATGGGTTCTGTATCTTTGAAACAGACGATTCTGGAATGGAGGGGGACAAAGAGTTCCCAGAGGGGTGTAGACTTTTTGGTGACTAATGATTACTCTTAGACATTTTACTATTTCGGGGTTTTTTGAGTTAGTCTGTAAGACTGGATTACTTGATTGATTATCCATTATTTATTCATTGTTAATAAATGTTAATGTTATGATGCGACTCTCTCATTTTCATTACCTGTTAGAATGGAGAGAAAGAGGTGGAGAGAGAGAGAGGTGTCGGTGCTAGAGAGAGAGAGAGAGATTCCTTGGAGAGAGAGAGAGAGAGAGAGAGAGAGAGAGAGAGAGAGAGAGAGAGAGAGAGCTGTGTGTAATGCTGTGTGTTGGTTTGCCTTCCGTTTCGTGTCACACGCTTACCTACTGAATAATGGGGGGGAATCCCCCCCTTTACAGTGGTGGCAAGCGGTTAAGAGGGGGTATAAAAGTTTATTTTCTTTTCTATGCCTAGGAACGCCAATGTAGAGATGGGTGGCCAGTTAGAAAATAAAAGGGGTTGTGGCTTAGCGATAGTTTTCGAACGACAAAGCTTTGTGGGATTGTGGAAAATTGTTAAATTGTTGGATCTCAGTTGCTAAGTGAAAAGGGGTAGAGAAATATCCGTCCGTGGGATGGGGGGATGAGGAAAGAATTCTATTAGGGTATCATCAATTTGCTCGTACCGAGATTCTTCAGAGCGTGAGTCGTGAGAGCAACTCAGTTTGGTTTGTAAGTGAGAGTTGCCAGGTGCCTTTTCGCCGATCGCGTTTGTATTGTGCCGACGAGATTTACATATTTTACGCGAATTCCGAGTTATTTTTGTTCCCATTATGGAGTGGTGAGTGTTAAAAACTATTGTTTTGAAGGGGAGGGTTGTTTTAAATATTTCAGTGGAATGGGATTGGTTCAAGAGGTCAAAAATTTTTCTTGTCTTTGCCCCATAGTAGCAGAAGTGACGTGTTTTCTTTATTCACGCCTGTTTATAATAGATGCATTCGTCTTTGTTTTAAACACATAAGAGTGTATAGAGATGTGTTTTTTGCATGTGAACTGTGCTTAGATAAGCATATTTGGCTTGGAGACAAGAGCGGCCACAATTTTACGGGCTCAGCACTTTCTGCTTACCGCGCAGAGAGGCGCGTTGCATTGTGGGTACTGCATACCTCGAGGGAGGGCATTGCGAGATGGGTACTAGTGTATAACTTGGGAGGGGGTCCTCAGACACGGTTCAAGGGGAGATGGGGACTACTGTGTATGCCTCGGGCTGTTCTGCCGCTTGACTGAGGGGTTGTTCTAACGGGGGGGAGAAACCTTTTTTTTCTCAGTGTGGGTGAACTCCCCCTTTCTTTTTTTTCTTTGTCGGGCTGTTGAAGACAAGTCTGGCCTTGACATTGAATGCTAAGACATCAGCTGATTGATAAGTTGATAAAGTGAAATGCCCATAGAGTCTTTTTTTAAGAAAAGAGATTTTTTTTTTTCTCCCTTGTATGAAGAGAAAAGGAAAATAAAAGGCAAATAAAGAAAAATTGAAATGCATTGTATGGGTGTATGTTTTCTTTGTGCCTTGGAAGACACAAATATAATGGGGAGACACAGATTATTATTTTTTTTTTATTGTGTTGGAGAGAGTACTTTGAAAATGGTGCCAAATGGTAATGCCCGGTGCCGTGAATGTGGCAATGGTGTTATGTCATGGTGTTGCATCTGGAGAAATTGTATGTCATGAGGTTCAGCAATACTGTTGTATGCTATTTTGAATTTCACCCTTACTTGAGATCTTTGCAAGAGAATTATTGCTATGGAGAGTTATTATTATTAATAATAATTGTTATACTTGAGATGTGTTACGGGAGGGTTGTGTAAGTATAATTATCATTACGGGAGACATACTTTGCGAGAGATTTGAAGATTAGTTGATAATTATTACAGATAATTACTCATGGAGAATTGTTACAGCGAATTAATGGGAGAGATCTTGTCTTAATTAATTGTTGAGTTTTTGTAACTTTGGAGAATATTTCAGTTATTCACGGGGATGAGTTTTGCTGAATCTTGATGAATTTGACTGAATCTTGGTGAATTGTGTTGAATCTTGCAGAACTTTTGCTGAATTTTTTGTGCTGAATTCCTTGGAGAATGGACAAGCATTGACATTGGTGATATTTTTTTTTATACTGATACTGATGATTTTGATAATAGCAATTTTTTGGTGATTTTGCTGATAGTGATACTTCTGATACTGATTTTTTTTATACTAATACGTGGGCGTTGTAACGCTATCAAGGGAGGTGAAATCTTTTTTGAATTTTGGGAGGAACTAACAACACATTATTTTAGTTTTTTTTCCTTTTTTTATGAGTTCAGCAGATAATTGCTTGACATCTAGTGAGTTACGGGAGATAGTTAATAATGCCGTTGATTTTTCTTTTCTCCTTTTTTGGAAATTAGCCATCGCTGACACAAGATTTTTTTACCATGGGTGAATTTGAATTTATTTTTTCTCTCCAGTTGGTGTGAATATTTTTCAATATCTCAGTTCATGACTTAGAGTCATTGTTCGGGAACGTGTTCGTGTTTCAGCTATTTGATGCTATAGAGAAATACACGGGAGAATTTCTCGCATGTTTTGAATGCATACGTAATGGCACTACATTTTTTCTCTGGATATTTGTGTTCCAGAAATTGTGAGTTTTCTTGCACAATACATTTGTTGTATTTGTGACAACTTTGTGAGAGATAGGAAACTTGGTTAAGTTTTCTAGTGGCCTATGTCGTAGTACATATGGAGAAGTCTTGGCTAAGACACTGTGAATTTGGAGTTCTGTTATAAGGAGTTGTGGCACATTGGTGATTTTTTCTAGAATTTTCTAGACAGTTTTTATTTGCCGAGTTTTTGCCCTTTTTTAGCAGTTATGCTAAATGGAGAGAGTTTTATAGTTTTGACTATAACATTGAGTTATTCTCTGGAGAATTGGAGTTATAATTGGAGGTATATATTATTTTGGAGTTATAATTTGAGATATAATATATGGGAGATATATTTTTGGCCATTTTTGATATTTGCCAATGGTGATGAGAGCTATGTTTAGTTCAATTATTTTGCAGCCATCTTTGTTGCAAATGGAGACACATTTTTTTGGGAGATTATGGGGCAATATTTGTGAGTGTGTGAGCTAGTTGCCTTGAGTGCACATTTTTTGGAGATATATTTTTTTGGAGCCTTGTTTTGTTCCACATGGAGTTATTGGGGAAATAGAGGTAAATATTTTGTATTTGCCGAAATAGAGGTGATTATTCTCTATTCCTGGAGTGGTGGTTTTTTTTATTAACATATGACTATTGGAGAAATAGGAGGGAATAATATGGGGAGTGGTTTTTAACCAAATGGAGGAAATATTTTTATATCTGGAGTGGTGTTATTATTAATATGGTGAAATATATGGAGTTGGAATTAATCTTTGGCGGGTGACCCTTTTTTTGTGGTTATGGGAGTTTTTTTCGAGACAAGAGAAGATTTCTGTGGTTCTTTCTCTTTGGTTTTGTGACTATTTAGAGGCGAGTGTCATTACTGCATTACGCGTCCTATGGAAATGTGTGCATTTGTTATGTTCATAAGTGTGTTATTTTGGAGGCATATAATTTGGGGCAAAGTCATGTTGAGAGAATAAGTCTTTGAGACAAATTTTTGAACACATTAGTCATATCCTGGAGTTAATTCTGTGAAATGTGTCAGTTAGACGTTTTTTTCAGAATCATGAGTTTCCAAACTTATGTGTCTGACTAGACAATTTTTTGTGCTGCTGTTAGAACATACGTCCGCAGGCGATTTTTCTGCTGACAAGCGATGTGATGAGCCGTGTGCTGACTTTTCCTCTGATGATGATTGATCAGAATTTTAGCAATATCTGGAAATGTTGACAATAGCATTTCACGAAAGCACATGGGTAAGAGTTTGCTTTCTGGCAAATTCCATAACTTACATGGAGCATTTCTTGGGAAAAATGCGGGGGGTTATGCAGGTTATGTATATCATACATGCATTATGTATTTTGTAATTGGGGATTGAGCTTAAATAGCATTTTTTTTTTACTGGGAGATTTAACTTATATATATATATATATATATATATATATATATATATATATATATATATATATATATATATATATATATATATATATACTATATATATATATATATATATATATATATATATATATATATAATATATATTATACATATATATATATATATATATATATATATATATATATATATTATATATATATATATATATATATATATATCTATATATATAATATATATATATATATATTATATAATATATATATATATATATATATATATATATATATATATATATAATATATATATATATATATATATATTTAATAGTATATATATATATATATATATATATATATATATCTATATATATATATATATATCATATCATAGTATATATAATTAAATCATATTTCATAGATTACCTGATCGCAAACTATATATATATATATATGTATATATATATATATATATATATATATGTGTGTGTGTGTGTGTGTGTGTGTGTGTGTGTGTATACATACATTGTGCGTCCTGGATTTATTGGGTCCGATGGTTCGTGCCCGTGAGCCGACAAATCTCTTATCGACTAAAATATTCCCCTAGAGTTAACATATGTAAATATATTAATTCCGAGGTAGAGCGAATTAGATATTAAAGGACATATTTAGCTCAATGTAAGTATATGAATCCCGATAATGTGATAAGAATATATATATATATATATATATATATATATATATATATATATATATATAATATATATATATATATATATATCGGCAATCAGCAGGGTCCATCAAACACATAAAAAAGTCCATGGCTTATTACAAAAACGTTTCGCACATAACTCAGTGCATCTTCAGTCTGTAAAATTAAAACATACTCATTAGAAATATTAGAAATAACATTAAAAAGTAAATAAAAAATATCAAAAAATTTAAAAAACTTAAGAATAACTTTACTTTAAAAAACCATCACAAGAATGTGTCAAAAGTAAAAGAGAGACCCAGTGCCTAACAACCTGTTAGAGTGGAGAAGGAACGTCTTACACACACAATGAAATAGAGTTTTTAGTAAGTTTCTTTTCGCAGAACTCTTATCCAGAAAATTTTGTTTATAAGATTATTAACAGACTGCTTTCAAAAACATTTTTTAAGCCAACTCCCTCTTACAACGTAGAAAAGAAGCAGCTATTCGCTACCATCCCTTTTATCTCAGATAATAATTTCTTAAGTGAAGTGAAACGCATTATTGAACTAGAGTTTGGCTGCCTTAATATGCATCTTATCCCTATCAATCCTTTTAAGACTTGCACATTTTTCAACCACAAAGATAAACTGCCGACCTTCATGAGATCAACATTATTTACAAATTTAAGTGCCCGGGATGTCCCTGGCCCGGTATTTATGTTGGTTCTTGCCGAAGGTTGTTGCAGATGAGATATTGCAGTCACCTGGGATATAGTTCAGAACGGGACAGAGAATTAGCAAACCGGAATTCTCTAATATTTGGAACCATGCGTCCATATGCAGGATTCCAGTTGATAAGAAACATTTTTCTATTATTGGTGGTACAAGCCACAGTAACTACCTCACCACCCTTGAGTCTTTATACATTAAACGGTTGGTTCCGTCTTTAAACTCCAACGTATCTGCTGCTCCTCTATATCTAGCATAACTGAAGTCTTGGGCAGGTCTGCAGTCTTGGTCATTCGTTCTTTCCTTCTCCACTCTAACAGGTTTGTTAGGCACTGGGTCTCTCTTTTACTTTTGACACATTCTTGTGATGGTTTTTTTAAAGTAAAGTTAATTCTTAAGTTTTTTCAATTTTTTGATATTTTTATTTACTTTTTAATGTTATTTATAATATTTTTAATGAGTATGTTTTAATTTTACTGACTGAAGATGCACTGAGTTATGTGCGAAACGTTTTTGTAATAAGCCATGGACTTTATGTGTTTGATGGACCCTGCTGATTGCCGATACAATATCTCGTCTGGAACCTTTTGTATATATATATATATATATATATATATATATATATATATATATATATAATATATATATATATAATATATATATATATATATACTATGATATATGTGAAGATAGACAAATCTTTCAAGATTAGCTTTTATTGCAGCGTGCCTATTCTGTACAAAGACAAAGTGAGTATAATTAAAATATAAAATTCAGTGCTGCTGATTCCAGAAAGCTCGATCACCATAGGCGCTCGTTTTCTTTGAATAGATTCAACCATCGTCAGTAAATTTGTCTTACCTCCTAAATGCAGTGGATCCTACTCTTGTTAACTATTCATTTAGCTTACATGGTGCAATGTTATTGATGGTGCATCATTAACTCATTGCTGCTAAAAATAAAAGGTAATAGAAGAAAGATTTAGCCCTCGAAATGTAAGTCCCATCTTTTTTCGTTTGGAAGGACCGGTTTCTGTTGTCATAAACGATCTTTGTTTATTTTTCATTCCTTTTATTGTTTATGAGTCCTTTCTATACAGTTTTCTTTCTATGTTGGACTTGAGTAATGAAGTTTAGTCCTATATTTACCAGCGGTTACCAGAAAACTGTGACATGAGAAAAAAAACTGATTCGAAGGTGACTGAGATCAGCTGGAAACAATGAAGAAATAATTCCATTTCAGAACTAAATTTTCTCATTCTTCTGGCTGGTGTGGTCTGGTTGTTACCTCTCTCTCTCTCTCTCTCTCTCTCTCTCTCTCTCTTTCTTGTTTAAACGTTTGATTCCCAAAGTAAAACAACTGAAAGCGTTTGTTTTAGTTTGCCCTCTATTAGTTCCATAAAATCTCAGTTGTTCCTTTATTGAAGAAGAATAGCGGAAAACACAATCCGCAGATATTCTACTCTCTAAGTTTATATGATTTTTGCTCCAAGATATGAGAACTCCAAGTCTCTGTGAGTGAGAGAGAGTGAGAGAGACGGAGGGTGGTGGGTTGGGAGGGGGGGGGGGAGATCAAAATGTTGTATATTGGAGACAGTTCCTTATATATAAGATGAGGCCTCTAATTCGCTGTGCAAAAAGAAAGGAAAATGTTTGTACTGCAGCTGTGTGATCTCTCCAAAACACTATTATTTGTGCATTTGCCAATGCGCTTTACTTAGCCAATCTCGTGGTCTTCAGAGTACTTTTTTCTGACAGCGAAAATAAATAAAATAAATAAAATAAATACATGAAAGTCTACGTGGGTGGGCGGTATTGGGCAACCACCAGAGAATTCTCTTCTACCGTCGAGCAGAAGATATATGCTGCTAAAGTCCTGTAATAATGTATTGTGAAGGAAATGTAAAACCTCCAACATTTGTAATAATTTACATTTGCTCATCTTACACTCTTTGGGAAATTGCTTTTATTGGGGTCACTTGTGTTTGTGACGATTGGCGCAATGAATATCTGTATTGGATATACATATTGGAAAACTTTTAGGCTTTTGACACAGAATATCTCTAGTGATTTGAGTCTTTATTTGGAAAAGGATCTATGAAATACTGACGAAAAAGGGAAAGTTAAACTTTTCTTTTATTAAGCGCCTTTCATATATTTTGAATGATGTTGAGATGCAAACATATGTCTGAATTTAAAACTCTCAACTTTTTATGGGAAAATGCGTCGGGACATAAAAACTTTTTTTTTTTTTTTTGCTGGTACCTAGATCAAAAGAACTGGAACAACTGAACAGCTGGACAGATCTTTGTTTTGCATCCACTTTTACGTGAAACACGTGAGAGGGAAAGGGAAAGGTGCTCAGGAATATTTCACTCAGCATGTTTGCATTACGTCTGGCGAGAGTTCGTGAAGTCTGGCATAAGCCACACTAGAACCTAGCAAATCTGAAACTGGTCACATTGCGAATGAACTAGTTCCCCTTGAAAATGACGTCAGTAGTGGGGTTAATCGGACAGCATATTGGATTTAACATGGATTCGTCTCTATTTTCTTAGACTTTCCTAAAACTTCATAAAGAGATGGGTAGAAGTAGACAGACAGGTAATATAACTGACAATAAAGAGGGAGTTCAAAATGACTGAGATCTATCAGTGAGATCACGGTATTACGTAATTTTGATATTAGACATGAGGAATCCTGCCAAAATATTCTGTAAATGAAAACCAATGAGAAGGCTGTTGGTGTGTCCGTCCGCACATTTGCTGTCCACCCTCAGGTATTAAAACCTACTGAGGCCAGAGATCTGCAAATTGGTATGTTGATCATCCACCCTCCAATCATAAAACATACCCATTTGTAGCCCTCTAAACTTGGTAATTTTTAGTGCATTTAAAGTTAAAGTTAGCCATGATCTTGCGTCAGGTAACTCTATATGACTGGTCACCCGTGGCTGAAAGTTTCATGGCCGCGTTTCATACAACGTAATACGTTGTACAGAATAGTCGATTGCGCAGAAAAAATTTCGGCACATTTTTTACTTCCTTTTATCTTTGAAACGCTTACGATGTGTCAGTGGTCCTCGTTGGAATGTTTCGTGCTTCAGTTAGAATCCAGCCACGATATAGGCTAGTAGCATATCACAAAAATTACAAGGAATTCTTGAAGTTATGATGTCATTGTGGCCAATAAAAGCACATAAATATAGTGCGTCTAGTCTCTCTCTCTCTCTCTCTCTCTCTCTCTCTCTCTCTCTGTGCTGCGGTGACCGGTTATCAGTTGGCGTGATGATAACATTTTAAGACGATATGCGATGGTATACTGTAGCTTGTGAGGAAATGGTGATGTTAAATTTAGCTTTGTGCTGGTTCCCTGAACTTCACCCATCTTCTGGTATATAGAGTGCCAAAATGCAGCTTCACTCAGCTGATTTCATTTGGTCAGCCTTCTATGTATGAGGGGAAAAAGGAAAACTGTTATTTCGTCGTCAAGGAATCTGTAACCAATTATTATCTTGCATCACAGCTAGGAGACTCGAGGGCATAATACCCGTTGTAAAATGCAACTATAAGGGCCTTCATCTATATATCTTGACGCTCTATAAGAAAAGTTTTCTTTGCGCTAAATGTGATCCAATTTTATCAGCATCATGCCTGTATGTTTTGAGCTGTAGTACGAAACATGACTGTCCATTGTAAATTAAGAGCTAGTTTACGTACTAAATTGATTTATGTTACTTGATAATTCATTTCCTATACTCTTGTGCACTGATTTTACATTGGCTACAATTTTAAGTATATTTCTTGAGTAATTGCTTAATAGTATATTTTCTTATTTATCGATCTATATATCTATCTAACCGTTTCACGAGGCTGGTTTTGTTTTACTTTGTTCTTGTTTAAGGAAGTTAAAGGTCAGTTGGCACAAAGTTATTTTGCAGACTAATTCTTCTCTGTTTTGGCAAACTAACGTAATAATTTTTTTTAGGTTTGTGAGTTTTTCAGCCAGTCCTGTTTTGGATACTCTGTAACATATCAGAATTTCATCTGTTTGCTTTATCACTCTTTGCCAACCAGATATCCTCAAAAGATTATCTAATTAGAAACTTTGAATAATATCTAAATCTTTGAAAGCCTATTTTCTCAGAAAGGAAAAAAATGGCTTTCGCCATTTAGACAAACTGAAGGCGAATTACATTACGAATACATTAAAGCTTTGCATATAATAAAGACTTTTAGTTTTATTTTTGTTCATTTTTTTATGATAGTGGCAAACCCATGTATTCGGGTAATGGCACTGGCGTCAGGGCTGCTTATAGAATTTGGGTGGAAATATAGATTCAGTGCGATCTGTATTTCTATTCAGATATGGCTCATTAAGACAGTGAAACAGTATCTAAAACACTTTTAGGTGTAAGAACAAACATTCATGACGAATTTTAAATGGTACATGACAAGATACATTGAGAAGATAGCGTAAAGGACAATTACGAAAGTTCCTTTATGTAAGTGAGAAAATGAATAATGGAGATGGAACAGCTTCGATATGTCTTTTGCACCACCCCGTTGGAAATAGTAGACTTGGTCATTACGTCAGTTGAAAGACACCGATTTATAGATGAAAACTGAGAAACGGGAGCCTGGAGATGAGTGGAGATTTGTGGAGGATAAAGCGCAAGAAAGTCATGAGTGGCGGAATTATGCAGAGACCTTGTGTCTGATGGCGTTTGAGGAGACAATGATGATGATAAATCTTTATCTTTGCAATATATGCAACTACAAGTTTAATATAAGCAGTAATTCATCTCTCTCTCTCTCTCTCTCTCTCTCTCTCTCTCTCTCTCTCTCTCTCTCTCTCTCTCGCATAAAGTGGTGGTGTCACAATTTTGGGAGTTGTTATTTGGCCATCGATTGATGCTGTGTGGTGGCGGATGAAGTCTGTCAAAGCAAACGACCCCAGAATTTCGAGCTTCTGTTGTGATTCGATATAGAACCAGTCATTGGATGTGATTGCATTGTCTGTTGCATTTCGGTTTTAATAGAAAGTTTTGAACTAGTTTGGGAACCAAATGGAAGTTTCTGTATGGACTGATTTGTGCATGATATACAGGTGGTATTTTTATATACATAACGATAATTTCATAGGCGTATAATCATGTGGATGTGCATTATATATTCTCTTTATATTCATTTAAATCGAGAAATGAAAGCTGAGAAGTGATCAAATCTTGTTTTTGTCAAATTCTGAGGTATCAATGAATTAGAAATGTGGAAATCTAGCATAGCCATTTAGAATGGTTTCTCCAAATGCTGCCAATTTTATTAGGTCAAGAAGAGTGTAAGGAAAAAGACTATGGTTTTGTCGTTTTTGGGATCTTCTGTTTCCTCAGACATGCGATATTGAAGAGTGCTTTGTGCAAGAATATTTGATGCAGGAATAACATAAACAGGTATTTACATTTGCTTGCAGACTGTGTCCATGAAAATCGTATAAGATTTAAGATTTGCTCTCGCTTTGTGGAAGCTGTTGCCACCACTGGCGTACAACTAATGATACAATAATCATTTCAGTTCAGTTTTTAATATAATTATCATGATACTAATAGCTGTTTCCATCGAATTTAGGATCATTCATATATCAGCTGTCAGATAAACTAATAATACTGTATCCAAACAATACTTTGATTTCACTGTCACATCTTCATTGATCTTATGGTTTGTTTCGTTTTTGTTTGCACTGTGTTGTCATTGACCTTTTTAAAACTGAAGTACAGGTCAGATCAAAATATTTTGCCAGGGGTTACAGAACTCAATATTCAACTAAATTTTGGATACCGGAGGAGGCAATATCCATGCACAGTCCTTTTTTTTAAGAATAAATACTGAAGTTTGACCTGTACTTATCATCTCCGCAAATGTAGTTTTTCCCGGTAAATGCAAGATTTTTCTTTCGTACAAATGTTATGCCCAGGGAGTCAATGGGTGATTGGAGGAAGGCTTGCAGGTAAAGGTAATAAATCTCCAGTGTTATTTCCCTAGAAGTCTCTTCTTTTCCATTCAAGTCTCTTCATTTCACATGATGTCTTCATGATCCCTTGAAGTCTCTTTAATTCTAAATCTTTAAGTCTCTCCATCTTCCCTGAAAGCTCTTTGTTATCTGTCGGTTAACGAACTGAATTGGATGGTGCTGACCGGAGAGATGTATTTTATCTGTAGCATTTTTCTGTTCATCTAAATTCTTTCGTTTATTTCGAAGAAAATAAGAAAAAGTCGAGTTTATTTTCACTAGAATTAAGTAAGAGAAACTTTCCCTGGCCTGAGAGAGAAATGGAAAAGTTACTCTCCTTCTCCGCCTCTAAATACAAAGGAGGAACCACTCTCTCTCTCTCTCTCTCTCTCTCTCTCTCTCTCTCTCTCTCTCTCTCTCTCTCTCTCTCTCTCTCTCGACCAGCTGAGACGAATTGTGCTGCTATTGTTCCGTCAGAATGAACGTGCTTGAATGCGTTTGGATACTTTACAGCAAGAGAAGCCAGTTTCCTAAAGTTAATGGGTCATATTATTAGTATTTTTAGTCACTTTCGTCTTGAGCCGGTGCTCTTCTCAGTCAGAACATTTTACATCTTTATACTTGATGAAAGACGCGGTATGGAAATTAGCATCGTTTTGCCTCAGTGGAAACTGAGCTTATTGTTCCTCAAGTTACAGTGGTCGTCTATAGATTTTTTTCTCGTCAGTGACAAGGAGAGAGAGAGAGAGAGAGAGAGAGAGAGAGAGAGAGAGAGAGAGAGAGAGAGAGAAATACATTCATTTTGCTGTTTAGAGGTGATTTATGTACATATTCTCTTGCCACAGCAGGTGTTTTGTGTTAAAAGAAAGTCCAGGCAAAGATAACTGGTCAAAGTGATGGTTAACATCGTGAAACCATTCGTACACATTTTTGGAGCGAAATTTTTATGTGAATTTTCCGGTAACTAATTCAAAAAAGTGACAATTCTTGTTCATTTCAGAATAAACATTTTAGTTTTTTTATACCTAATCATAGCTCCTCTATTCATAACGCTAGTATTTTTTCCTCATACTACCTGTCTTTTCGAATGATTTTCAGTATTTGATTCTAACTTATATTTGCAGTCGTTTTTATGAAAAGTTCATTGCTTTCGGTTGCAACAACGATGACGGATAACAAAGAGTATGACTATATTTAACGACAAAGCTTATTGATTATATGTAGTCAAGCAATCCTGGGGGTTTGTTTTTCTGACTATTTCACGAAAAGCAGCCGATGTCTAACTCATATCTTTTGAATTTTCACTCCGATGAATGGATGCGAAGCCTTCGGAGTCTTTCCTGCATTGAATTCTTCACCTGAGAGAGAGAGAGAGAGAGAGAGAGAGAGAGAGAGAGAGAGAGAGAGAGAGAGAGAGAGAGAGAGAGAGATAGGCTCCTCTACATTTATAATTGATGTCTTTGGAAGATAGCCATGATGAAACATAAATATAATTTCTTATCAGGGGCTGGCAGCTTCCTTTCGTGTCTGTGATATTGTTTCCCGTCTCTCATCTCTATTTTCTTTCTCCTGTGTATTTTTGTTCAGCATTTGAGGATTCCGAAAGCAGAGTATTGATGATGAACTGTCGGAGAAATAGCACTGATTGTTCTAGATATTAACTTTCTGCGAGAAAGATTTTATAACACTACCTTAAAGATAATTAGCTACCTTAAAGATAATTATTTGAATAGTACACATTTCTTTAGATTATTACCTTGTTAAATTTTATTGTAGTTTATGGCTTGAACCTAACGGTGAATTCCTAAGTTTATGCACGGAATATGATTTATATGTTACTTAATGTCAGAGTATAATCCGTAAGCTGTGTGAATCGAAATTTCATAATATGGTTTTGTCTCTGTGTGGAGTGTATGTTAAACTGTAGATGCTGTGCAGTTTAGAAACGATGTAAAATACGCTTTTAAGGGAAATAGTGCCATCTGATGCATGACATTAAAAAAAATCTTTTTCAACTGCTTTAACATTCCGGTAATATTTTGCCAAATTTTAATTTTATTCTCTCTCTCTCTCTCTCTCTCTCTCTCTTCATATTTGAATTACTTCAAAAAGAAAATTCATGTCACATCCCGTTTTATGCAGATTGTATTTTTGTGCTCGGACCATTTCTCTTTTCTTGCTCTCGCGTTATTTGAAAAAAACGAAAAAAAAAAAAAAAAAATCCTCATTTTTCTCAAAGGCACCTCAGCTTCACAGGTATCGGTCTGAAGCGACGAAGATGAAACCGCCTCCCAATTTCGGGACAAAATTCTGATCCCAAGCAAGGATGCATTCTATCGAGAACTGCATTCCAATGTCTAGCCTGGTTATCACCAAAGTAGAGTTTTTATTTCTAAACAATACTTTTTTGAGTCTCTTGTTTTATATAGGCTCTTTTGTGCTCTCTGAATTTTTGTTAGTACTGTGCCGGTAACTTCGCTGTAATTATTTTAGATGGACTAAAAATCATATGGACTATTTCTACATTCAAGGTTATCTTTCACAGTATTTTTAATAAACAGTTTTCTATTCATTAAACAGAGCCGAAATGCCAGCTTTCATTATTCTGGCAATAGTAATATTGATGTTTACCATCGTCAGATGATATAATAGACACACACACACACACCACCCACATTTACTTTTGGGACATATTTCCTCCCATTCCTGAGAAGCGTGAGACATTAGTTGGTCAAAAGTCCCTCTGGCTATATAATACTTTCGCCATAAGGGCTTAAGAGTTGGCAATGTAGTGGTGATAATGATAATATATATATATATATATATATATATATATATATATATATAATATATATATATATATGTATAATATATATATATAATATATATATAGTATATATATATATATATATAATGATATATATATATATATATATATATATATTATATATATATATATATATATGTATATAGAAAGTTAAGCTTTCTTGCCTGTTAAGGGGAATGTGGTACTTTTCACAGTCGAGATAGCGATTTATTTGGGAGAGTGCTTTCATTCTAAAAGATAACATTGATGTTTATTGAAACCTCTTTAAGTGCTCTTATGAGTTTGACCTCTTTCATTCTTGGGCGTCGAAATGAATTGTAAGGGAAATACAACAAAATCAACAAACAGGTTTTTGTAATTGCTTTTGTTTGCAAAATGACGTGGATAGTTTTCTCTTTTAGATAATTAGTATCTCACGTTGATATTGCCAAAAGGTATCGAATTCTTGCCGTGAATTCTAAAACCTTTTGTTGTTTCGCAAAAATCTGTATATGAAGTGAAATGATCACTGCCTGGTTTTTGCACTTCGCCTGCTCGTTGGGTCTTATCTGTATTTGTGTCACACACACACGCACATACACACTCCTTTGTTCCTTAGCACAACTTACCCTTTGCTACGGTAAGCGTTTTCCGATAATAGTTCCCTAAGAGAAAAGTACGGTGGGAAATCGACGAACTTCTTATCCGCTAGGCTGAACTACAGCCTTTTACTCTTTACTTTTTGCCAGTCAGTGAGCTTAAAAAACAGTTTTCGACCATCCAGTGGATGATACTCCGCGCACAAGTTCCTTCCCGAATTTGGGTGTAGGGTCTGAGAGATATCATATCTATTATGTTAAGGAAAGAGCAGGAGTCAGTAGTAGTACATTACACGAGGAACGACAAAAGGACTGAAACGAACTGAATCTTTCAGAGTTAAATCCAGAAATGAATCTTTAATTGACATAAAAAAATATTATTTGTTTGTAGATGATAAGATTTATAAAGAACTGATGAAAAATAATGACGATGATAATGCAAAACAAGAATTTTTCACCTATAAAGCCATATTTTCCACCAAACACAAGGAGATTCACGTTCCTTGACGATGTCTGAATAAAGGCGAAGTGCTTGGATTTCTGCCTATCATTTTCCTGTGGTATTCGCTTATTTAATGAAGTCACGTGCATCTACTGCGATTTTTTAAGCATATATACGTATATTTATATATTTATTTAATGTATTTTAGAGACAAGTAGACATTGACATTCTTGAGTTTAATGAATTTTGAAAAGGATGGCGTTTGCTCTCGTTCCGTTAACTGAATCTGGTTAATTTGTCATTTGCATTACATTGTAGGTGATCCCCTCATAGCTTATTTAATGCGTTTCCTGGAGTTTTTGTGGCCTTTACGATGGGAATGTAAGTAATGAGGAAATATCATTTTCTCTCTCTCTCTCTCTCTCTCTCTCTCTCTCTCTCTCTCTCTCTCTCTCTCTGGTAATTGGAGGTTGAAGGAATTACGTATAAGATGTATGTTGTTTTTACAGAACGATTTTCGCAAAATTATTTCTCATTTTGTTCTCTTTGCTATTAATATTACTGATTCAGTGACTGTAGTAATAAAAGCTTCTTTCATTCATTGTCAGTTATTCTAAGACCAAATGTTGGACAAGGTCTCCATTGTATTGTACCATAAAAGTACTACAGAAGATGGATGCCGGGTACCAACTCAAGAAAAGAGGCAACAGAATCAACCATCTGATGTTCATGGACGACATCAAGCTGTATGGTAAGAGCATCAAGGAAATAGATACCCTAATCCAGACTGTAAGGATTGTATCTGGGGACATCAGGATGGAGTTTGGAATAGAAAAATGCGCCTTAGTCAACATACAAAAAGGCAAAGTAACGAGAACTGAAGGGATAAAGCTACCAGATGGGAGCAACATCAAACACATAGATGAGACAGGATACAAATACCTGGGAATAATGGAAGGAGGGGATATAAAACACCAAGAGATGAAGGACACGATCAGGAAAGAATATATGCAGAGACTCAAGGCGATACTCAAGTCAAAAATCAACGCCGGAAATATGATAAAAGCCATAAACACATGGGCAGTGCCAGTAATCAGATACAGCGCAGGAATAGTGGAATGGACGAAGGCAGAACTCTTCAGCATAGATCAGAAAACCAGGAAACATATGACAATACACAAAGCACTACACCCAAGAGCAAATACGGACAGACTATACATAACACGAAAGGAAGGAGGGAGAGGACTACTAAGTATAGAGGACTGCGTAAACATCGAGAACAGAGCACTGGGGCAATATCTGAAAACCAGTGAAGACGAGTGGCTAAAGAGTGCATGGGAAGAAGGACTGATAAAAGTAGACGAAGACCCAGAAATATACAGAGACAGGAGAAAGACAGACAGAACAGAGGACTGGCACAACAAACCAATGCACGGACAATACATGAGACAGACTAAAGAACTAGCCAGCGATGACAATTGGCAATGGCTACAGAGGGGAGAGCTAAAGAAGGAAACTGAAGGAATGATAACAGCGGCACAAGATCAGGCCCTAAGAACCAGGTATGTTCAAAGAACGATAGACGGAAATAACATCTCTCCCATATGTAGGAAGTGCAATACGAAAAATGAAACCATAAACCACATAGCAAGTGAATGCCCGGCACTTGCACAGAACCAGTACAAAAAGAGGCATGATTCAGTAGCAAAAGCCCTCCACTGGAGCCTGTGCAAGAAACATCAGCTACCTTGCAGTAATAAGTGTTACGAACACCAACCTGAGGGAGTGATAGAAAACGATCAGGCAAAGATCCTCTGGGACTATGGTATCAGAACGGATAGGGTGATACGTGCAAACAGACCAGACGTGACGTTGATTGACAAAGTCAAGAAGAAAGTATCACTCATTGATGTCGCAATACCATGGGACACCAGAGTTGAAGAGAAAGAGAGGGAAAAAATGGATAAGTATCAAGATCTGAAAATAGAAATAAGAAGGATATGGGATATGCCAGTGGAAATCGTACCCATAATCATAGGAGCACTACGCACGATCCCAAGATCCCTGAAAAGGAATCTAGAAAAACTAGAGGCTGAAGTAGCTCCAGGACTCATGCAGAAGAGTGTGATCCTAGAAACGGCACACATAGTAAGAAAAGGGATGGACTCCTAAGGAGGCAGGATGCAACCCGGAACCCCACACTATAAATACCACCAAGTCGAATTGGAGGACTGTGATAGAGAAAATTATTATTATTTTAAAAAATAATAATAATTGTACTCATAATCATAGGAACACTAGGCACGATCCCAAGATCCCTGAAAAGAAATCTGGAAAAACTAGAGGCTGATGTAACTCCAGGACTCATGCAGAAGAGTGAGATCCTAGAAACGGCGCACATAGTAAGAAAAGTGATGGACTTCTGAGGAGGCTGGATGCAACCCAGAACCCCATACTATAGATACCACCCAGTCGAATTGGCGGACTGTGATAGACCCCAAAAAATATAATAAATAAATAAATAAATATATAATAATAATGATAATTGAAATTACTTTTTTTCTTTGATTGCAGAATCTTAAAGTATTTTTTCGGCTACGATCTTCCACTCCCTAGCACTGGTCCAAACTCGGGTCCCATCACATCTGTAACTGATGTGACACCCTTCATCGTGTCGCGATCCCAACCATTTAGGTCCCCAATGTATTTCCCAGCCTCTGGACACTAGAGCTTTTCCAGGTCACTCCAGTCATGAATGTGGTCATTTTGTAGTCACATTCCGTTAGGTTCTTCTCGTTTGCAAGTACCCAGTCCTACGTTGTGTATGGAATAGGCTACCCAAGTCTCCTTTGCATACGGAGTAACTCACCCGACACCGATATAAGACATTTTACGCGGCTAGGAAAGAAAATGTAAAGCTACATACCTTGCTTTTTGAGAACAAAACTAAATAAATAAAAGACTCGAATTTCAAGAGAATGATAGTTATTTGTGTCCCACTTAATGCTCTGGAAAATTGTATGGGACCCGTGAGAGTGCCATGAATGTCATTTAATTCTTGCAAATTATGGGTAGAATACTTTATGGGAATGAATGTGGGATGCGTTAATGATAGTGCAAGAAGCGTACTGCGGCTTGGTGACAGGTCAACAGAACACCCCAGTAACGGCAAATTTCACCATATCGCCGCCCGAAAACGCCCCAATTCAAGACGACATTGATACCATGAATATTACCAGCAGTGACGTCACGTGGCCTTCGACCAATCAAAATGAAACCCGACGTGATGATATGCAGCTAAGAAGATCGGCGCGCCTGTTGAGCATGCGCTCGGGAGCTAGCTTCAGCCCACAGCCAGGCAGCCAATGAAAAAGCAGCTCCCCATTCACTAGCCAATGAAAAGGCAGCGGCACAAAGCCTCCCACTGCACCGCCACAATATAAACATTCGGACTCACCCTCTCACTTCAGTCCTTCACCCACCTCTGCCCAAGAGGATGTCTGAGGTTTATTCAGACGAAACGTCGCAACCCCACAAAAACAATTCTATCTCCAATAAACTTTACGGGATATACCCGAAAATTTGACTACCCCCACTGGAATTTTTTACCTATAAAAACCCAATCGTTTTGACTATTACCTAATTGAGATATGTTAACATTGTGTGTTGCTCACCAGTTTAAGCAACAATGAGAAAACAATAATTTAAAAAATAAAGAACAACCTGTATAAAATTAATGCAGCTGAGGCAGCAATCACTTTTAATAAAACATATTATTATTATTATCATTATTATTATTATTATTATCATTATTATTATTATTATTATTATTATTATTATTATTATTATTATTATTATTATTATTATTATTATTATTATGAAAAAACATAGTTTTTATGTTATAATACTGTGGAGACCTTGTCCAGCATTTGGTCTTAAAATAACTGACAATGAATGAAAGTAGCTTCCATTACTACAATTACTGAATAAGTAGCATTAATAACAAAGAGAACAAAAAGAGAAACAAGTTTGCAAGTATCGTTTCTGTAAAAGCAACATACATCTTATACGTAATTCCTTCAACCTCCAATTACCAGAGAGAGAGAGAGAGAGAGAGAGAGAGAGAGAGAGAGAGAGAGAGAGAGAGAGAATGATATTTCCTCATAACTTACATTCCCATCGTAAAGGCCACAAAAACTCCAGGAAACGCATTAATTAAGTTACGAGGGGATCACCTACAATGCAATGCAAATGGCAAATTATCCAGATTCAGTTAACGGAACGAGGGTAAACGCCATCCTTTTCAAAATTCATTAAACTCAAGAATGTCAATGACTACTTCACTGTAAAATACACTAAATCAATATATACATATATGTATATATGCTTTAAAATCACAGTAGATGCACGTTACTTCATTAAATAAGCGAATACCACTGAAAAATTATACACAGAAATCCAAGTGCTTTCGTCTTTATTCAGACATCGTCAAGGTACGTGAATCTCCTTGTGTGGACGAAAATATGGCTTTATAGGTGAAAATTTCTTGTTTTGCATTATCATCGTCATCATTTTTATCAGTTCTTTTATAAATCTGATAATTTACAAAAAAAATTGTCAATTAAAGATTCATTTCTGGATTTAACTCTGAAAGTTTCAGTTCGTTTCAGTCCTTTTTTTGTTCCTCGTGTAATGCACTACTACTGACTCGTGCTCTTTCCCTTGACATAATAGATATGATATCTCTCAGGACCCTACACCCAAATTCGGGAAGGAACTTGTGCGAGGAGTGTCATCCACTGCATGGTCGAAAACTGTTTTTTAAGTTGGCAAAAAGGAAAGAGAAGAAGGCTGTAGTTCAGCCTAGCGGATAAGAAGTTCGTCGATTTTCCACCGTACTTTTCTCTTGGGGAACTATTATCGGAAAACGCTTACCCTAGGGCAAAGGGTAAGTTGTGCTAAGGAACAAAAGGGTTAAGTATATAGCTGAAAGTTACGTATAGTTTTTCCAATTTAAGTATGTTACTCCCCGCATATAGAATTCTCGTATTGGTCTCGGTGATTTCGTCTCATCAAACAGATGAAACATGATTTACCCGTTTTAGTTTTTTCATCGGGAATTCATCACCAATATGAATTTTTTAAGTGAATATGTTATCAACAAAATATTTGCTAGTTTGTCCTTAGAAAACTCAAAACCGTTCACGATTCCACTTTGAACCAGCAGCATCGATATTTTATATATATATATATATATATATATATATATATATATATATATATATATATATATATATATATATATATTATATACATGATATTGAGGTTCCAACCTCGGTACATTTTAAAAGGGAAAATATGTTGGAAGCAATGACCGTGCAGCAAGGCACTGAGGTGACACCCATTCTCTCTCTCTCTCTCTCTCTCTCTCTCTCTCTCTCTCTCTCTCTCTCTATCTACATCTCTCTCTCACACTTCTCTCTCTCTCTCTAGTACCCAAGGCAATTAAATCAGACCCGGTAACTACAAAAATACATTTATTTAAGAGCAAAGCATTAACTAAATAAATCAGGTTTTAACAAAATGATTAAATGAACAGTTGAATTCAAAATCCAAATATCTCAGATAACCCATGATTGAACAACCTACTCCAACATTAGTTAAGTCGTACAACTATATATACATGATATTGAGGTCCAACCTCGGTACATTTTAAAAGAAAATATGTTGGAAGCAATGACCGTGCAGCAAGGCACTGAGGTGACACCCATTCTCTCTCTCTCTCTCTCCTCTCTCTCTCTCTCTACTCTCTCTCTCTATCACATCTCTCTCTCAACACCCTTCTCTCTCTCTAGTACCCAAGCAATTAAATCAGACCCGGTAACTACAAAAATACATTTATTTAAGAGCAAAGCATTAACTAAATAAATCAGGTTTTAACAAAATGATTAAATGAACAGTTGAATTCAAAATCCAAATATCTCAGATAACCCTGGGGATTGAACCAAACCTACTCCAACATTAGTTAAGTCGTACAACTAGAAAAAGTCATAGCACAGTCTAATAATACCACGGAACAACAGTTGAGTTCCCATTTCTTAATAAGTTACCAAATCATATATATATATATATATATATATATATATATATATATATATATATATATATATATATATATATATATATATGTAAACTGTTGTATTAGTGTAATATCTGTGTAAATAAAAATTGATTATATATACAATATCGATGATAATTAGGGTAATTTGCATTACAACTATTTTCCATTTACGGCATAGGACAAAACGGCCCAAGACGACAAGACAAAGGATCATTTTTACTCTTGCTTGATTCTTTACCAACTCTTATCAGCACCAAGGCAACATTGAACGTGAACAAATAATGTACATAATATACTTGATTTGATATAAGAGCGATGCAATTGAAAAATTATTGAAATCTTGTCGTCATTTTTTGACAGCATAGGTACACACGTCACTTAGTCATTCAGACATTTATAATACCGATGGGTAACTAGATATGCCCTTATTTTTCTTGTTCCTTAGTTGAATTGCTATTATTTTTAAACGTAAACTCTTTATTATTATTTCCAACTGATTATGAAAGCCTTATTTTAAAACCTTACTTAATTTCCGGTCTTCCAGGTTGGTTATGCAGTCGTTAAAGTGACCTTCCGATACAGAAGTCAGGTAAGTGACATCTCTCGTTTTCTGTGAAATGATTAAATGTTATAGTTATTTTCCTATCGGCATTTTCATTTCTATTTTCCTAGTCACAGCCTTATTCTCGTCACCGTCGCCGTTGTCGTCTTTTGCTAAATTGCAAATATTCTTCTTCATCGATAATTTTTTTTTCTCCGTTTGTCCTCGTTTCTCCGAAACACCCTCTGTCCTTATTTGTAATGTTAGAATTTTTCCTAGGAGACGCATTTTAACACCTTGTAATCCGGTGAATGTATCCTGATTACGGTTTTTCCATCGAAATTCCATAGGTCAGAGACAGACTGTTCTATGCGTCATTCCGATGAGCCAGTAACCTCTTTTGAAATCGCAGGCAAAGGGAGCTCAGAACATGTACGACTTTCTTATTTAATGTTATAAAAACTAGGATGATCTAGAGTTGGACAGAATTTTAGTGCGGTTGAAGTCATGAAATAATGTTTTTGAAATTTTTCGAGGAACTGTGAATGTACCATCTGGAGCTCTTCAAAATTCATACCCGTCCCACTCATGCTGAATTAATGTCAGTGGAACTTTTTCTTTGCATTTAAACTGGAGAGAGAGAGAGAGAGAGAGAGAGAGAGAGAGAGAGAGAGAGAGAGAGAGAGAGAGAGAGAGAGAGAGAGAGAGAGAGAGAGAGAGAGAATTTTCATTGTTTTTTTAGTTAAAGAATATGCACTTACAATTAAAATATACCAATTCAAGCGGCAACATCGATAAAGGGGTTGGAAGGAATCGTCATTAACTGAGCGAGAAATATATACTACGTATAGTTTATTGATATTAATGAAAAAAAGAGGGGAAGGGTTCATTTTCAGAGCAGCAGCAATATCTGGTGACTGACCTTTAGGATTTTATGGAAGACGGCAAAGGCTATGACCTGAAAAGTATAAAGTATTTGCTTATAGACTTGAAAGAGAGAGAGAGAGAGAGAGAGAGAGAGAGAGAGAGAGAGAGAGAGAGAGAGAGAGAGACTCGCGATGGAAGATGAAAGAGGGAAGGATGTCGAAAGTTTTTCACGAGATCTTGTTGGTGAATTATTATATAATATAGAGAAAAGGAGAACCGTTAATAACCAGTTCATTTTTATGACCTTTTCAGACAGCCAACTTAAGCACCTTTCTTCATTTTTTTACTACAGTTTTCAAATGGTCTTTACGAGGACATTCAGTATTTCATTAATTTTCATTTCCAACGTTGTATTTGGGTAACTATGATAATCGTGTCCTATTATTGGTTAAATGAAACGTAAATAATGTAGTTTTGGTAACTCAGGTTATCCTGTTTGATGTGACTTTCGTTTAATTTCTAATTTACTAGGTCAGATAAAAAAAACTGCTGAGGCTAGAGGGCTGAAAATTTGTATAATGATCATTCTTTTAAACTTTCAAGTTTGGGCGAGGAAAAGAAATAAAGAGGGTCCAAGGGTACACTGAAGAAATATATATTTTATATATATATATATATATATATATATATATATATATATATATATATATATATATTATATATATTCTATCAAAAAGCATCATCCTCCACCAAACCTTTTCTCTCTACATCGTCCTTCACTTCATCGCCATTTAATTCTCTGTCTCCCTCTCGATCTTCCTCCTCTAACAGGTTTCTGCCAAGCCCTCTTCACTCTCTCCTCATCATCCATCCTCAGCACATGCCCATACCATCTCAATCGTGACTATTTATCACCTCCGTAATATTTACTAGGCATTCCCTTCTTCTTATTTCATTTTCCAATCTCTCAAGCAGCAACATTCCCATAATCCACCTCAGCATTCTCATCTCTGTTCTCTTAAGCTTTATTTCCTCTTTTCTTCTTAGAGCCAATGTTTCTTCTCCATACAATAACACTGGTCTTATCACTGTTATATATCTTGGCTTTTAGCTTGATTGTCATTTTCTTATCACATACCACTCCAGGTACCTCTCTCCACTTCCCCCATGCAGCTTTTATTCTACTGTCAACTTCAGCCTCACATCCTCCCTCTTGGCTTAAAGTAGATCCTTAGTATCTAAACTTTTCTCCCTGTTTCATAATCGGGCTTCTTCTTTCTTGTATTACTATTCTGTCTCTATCTTCCCTACTACTCAGCAGAGCCTCTGTTATATTCATATTGACCTTTAAGCCATCCACCTCTAAAGATTCCTGCCACTCTTAAACCCTTCTCTGCAGGTCCTCCTCATTTTCAGCAGTAATCACCAGATCATCGGCGTATAACAGTTCCCACAGCTCTTCATTCCTGATCGCTTTACTGAACACATCCATGACCAGCACAAACAAAAATGGGCCTAATGCTGACCCCTGGTGTAATCCAATACTAACTTCTAAGTTGTCTTTTTTCCCCAACTACTGTTATCACTTTATTGCGCATTCTTTCATATATCATCTCGACCAGCCTAACCAACTTTTCTGGGACTTTCCTTTTCCTTAAACACCAAAACATCACTTCCCATGGGATTCTATCATATACTTTCTTTAGGTCTATGAATGCCTGAGTAAAGTATATTACTGTGTAAAATAAACAAACAAAGACTTTCGAATACCGATCAGTGCTCAACGTTAACACTGATGAGGAACACCTTTCAGGTGTTAGAAAGTCTTTGTCTATTCATTTTGCACAGTAATGTATCTTATTATATAAATGGATTTTTATCACAGATTATTTTTAAGGTGATTATGAATTTCTTGATAATAATAATAATAATAATAATAATAATAATAATAATGATAATGATAATTGATAATGATAATGATAAGATAATGATAATGATAATGATAAGAAGAATGCTAATGATAATAATAATGATAATAATAATAATAATAATAATAATAATAATTACTAATAATAATAATAATAATAATAATAATAATAATAAAATAATAAAATAATAATAAATACCACCCAGTCGAATTGGAGGACTGTGATAGAACCAAAAAAAAAAAAATAATAATAATAATAATTCAGAAATTCCTGAAGCCGAACCAAGTAAGAGACTCGGGAAAACATATGGAGCAATCCGGTATCACACAACAAACATGCAATATGGCTCCAGGAAGTCAAGGAAGAAGAAACAGGGAGAATAAAAACAAAGATTCACAGAGATCACGACAGACACAGTCAGACACCAACTAAAGAAAATGCCAAACTGGAAAGCCCCAGGTCCTGATGAAGTCCATGGATACTGGCTCAAAAACTTCAAGGCCCTACACCCACGAATAGCAGAACAACTCCAGCATTGTATCTCAAATCACCATGCACCCAAATGGATGACCACAGGAAGAATATCCTTAGTACAAAAAGACAAGAGTAAGGGAAATATAGCCAGTAACTACAGGCCTATCACCTGCCTACCAATAATGTAGAAGTTACTAACAGGTATCATCAGTGAAAGGCTATACAATTACACAGAGGAGACAAATACCATCCCCCACCAAAAGAAAGGCTGCAGACGGAAGTGTAGGGGCACAAAAGACCAGCTCCTGATAGACAAAATGGTAATGAAGAACAGTAGGAGAAGGAAAACCAACCTAAGCATGGCATGGATACACTATTAGAAAGCCTTCGACATGATACCACACACATGGCTAATAGAATGTCTGAAGATATATGGGGCAGAGGAAAACACCATCAGCTTCCTCAAAAATACAATGCGCAACTGGAATACAATACTTACAAGCTCTGGAATAAGACTAGCAGAGGTTAACATCAGGAGAGGGATCTTCCAGGGCGACTCACTGTCCCCACTACTCTTCGTAGTAGCCATGATTCCCATGACAAAAGTACTACAGAAGATGGATGCCGGGTACCAACTCAAGAAAAGAGGCAACAGAATCAACCATCTGATGTTCATGGACGACATCAAGCTGTATGGTAAGAGCATCAAGGAAATAGATACCCTAATCCAGACTGTAAGGATTGTACCTGGGGACATCAGGATGGAGTTTGGAATAGAGAAATGCGCCTTAGTCAACATACAAAAAGGCAAAGTAACGAGAACTGCAGGGATAAAGCTACCAGATGGGAGCAACATCAAACACATAGATGAGACAGGATACAAATACCTGGGAATAATGGAAGGAGGGGATATAAAACACCAAGAGATGAAGGACACGATCAGGAAAGAATATATGCAGAGACTCAAGGCGATACTCAAGTCAAAACTCAACGCCGGGAATATGATAAAAGCCATAAACACATGGGTAGTGCCAGTAATCAGATACAGTGCAGGAATAGTGGAATGGACGAAGGCAGAACTCCGCAGCATAGATCAGAAAACCAGGAAACATATGACAATACACAAAGCACTACACCCAAGAGCAAATACGGACAGACTATACATAACATGAAAGGAAGGAGGGAGAGGACTACTAAGTATAGAGGACTGCGTCAACATCGTAAACAGAGCCCTGGGGCAATATCTGAAAACCAGTGAAGACGAGTGGCAAAAGAGTGCATGGGAAGGACTAATAAAAGTAGACAAAGACCCAGAAATATACAGACAGGAGAATGACAGACAGAACAGAGGACTGGCACAACAAACCAATGCACGGACAATACATGAGACAGACTAAAGAACTAGCCAGCGATGACACATGGCAATGGCTACAGAGGGGAGAGCGAAAGAAGGAAACTGAAGGAATGATAACAGCGGCACAAGATCAGGCCCTAAGAACCAGATATGTTCAAAGAACGATAGACGGAAATAACATCTCTCCCATATGTAGGAAGTGCAATACGAAAAATGAAACCATAAACCACATAGCAAGCGAATGTCCGGCACTTGCACAGAACCAGTACAAAAAGAGGCATGATTCAGTGGCAAAAGCCCTCCACTGGAGCCTGTGCAAGAAACATCAGCCACCTTGCAGTAATAAGTGGTACGAGCACCAACCTGAGGGAGTGATAGAAAACGATCACGCAAAGATCCTCTGGGACTATGGTATCAGAACAGATAAGGTGATACGTGCAAATAGACCAGATGTGACGTTGATTGACAAAGTCAAGAAGAAAGTATCACGCATTGATGTCGCAATACCATGGGACACCAGAGTTGAAGAGAAAGAGAGGGAAAAAATGGATAAGTATCAAGATCTGAAAATAAAAAATAAGAATGATATGGGATATGCCAGTGGAAATCGTACCCATCATCATAGAAGCACTAGGCCTGATCCCAAGATCCCTGAAAAGGAATCTAGAAAAACTAGAGGCTGAAGTAGCTCCAGGACTCATGCAGAAGAGTGTGATCCTAGAAACGGCGCACATAGTAAGGAAAGTGATGGACTCCTAAGGAGGCAGGATGCAACTCGGAACCCCTCACTATAAATACCACCCAGTCGAATTAGAGGACTGTGATAGACAAAAAAAAAAAAAAAGAAAAAAAAATAATAATAATAGTAATAATAATAATGTAAAAAACAGGAAATACAAAGTTTTCACCTCCGCCTGCCGCTTAGAATCCTGCTTTTTTTATTATTTGTAGAAAAACAATTATAAGTTATGTCCTTCCCCGACAATCTGATTACCCAGAGTTCCCTTCCTTAAGCAAAGCAAATAATTGAATTCCAAGTGGTGGCAGCATACCACGATGTTTGTGCATACGAGTATGTGTGTGCTTATTTGTTCCTTTGGAAAGCATTTTTATCTTTAAGAGATTTTTATGAACATTATTGAAAAAGGAGGACGTCGAAATGGTATGCATTAATGCACCCCTCCTACCCTCTTACTCAAAGGCTCTAGACCTTCTATGAATAAAGTTTCCGGACATCTCACGATGCCATGCTCCATTTAACGCAGCCCAACATTAAGGGATAAATAAAACCAGGCACAGTTAAATAATGTTACTAGAAGACGGGCAAGCAACTCCAGGTATTTTGTTCGAAAATTACTCATTCTTTGTTTATCCACCCTTAAATATTCACCTCTGTCTGAAGCCATTTTTCCAGGAAGGCCTGTGTTCTTTACGTTTGGACAGCGAAAACGGCTCATTCTTCAGACTTCCAGATGATTTAGATAGTAAGAGTCGTGTTCATCTCCTGTCTAAAGACATTATATTCCTTATGGACGCAAGGGTGATTAAAATTTATATCGAGTATAATTTTTTTCATTCCTTTGTATTAAGTAATTGGGAGAGAATCATTCACAGGGGAAAAAATAATGCTGCTCGGTTAACTTTGAAATAATTGCCGTTTCTCCTTGAAATATCAAATTTCTCCTCAGAATTTAGATGGCAATAATACCGACTTTGATAATACAGTATTGTTTCGGCCAACTCGATTAGTTTCAGATAAAGATTAAACTGCTGTAGTTGTCTTGTTGCCCTCATGTCTTTAAAAAAAAACCGTTCGTCCAATTTCCCTGTTTTTAGTTTTCTGTAAAGAAAACTATTGAGATGGCTTTTTCTGTCCGTCAGCACTTTTTCTATCCATCCTCAGATCTTAGATACTACTGAGGCTGGCACGACTAGTGGTGTCAGCTGCCGACACATCTTTACTTGATCGCATCTGGTGAGCAACTGGGCGCTGACCGGTAGGCCTAGTCTTGTCAAACCAAATTACCAAAGCTACACCATAGTTGTGTAGGCTAGGCCTAACCTAGCCTATAGGACAAATATTTACTTGTTAACTGCTGTTTTTCAAACCTTACCTTTAAATCCGATTCCCAAATAGAACGGTACTTCTGATAATAAGATTTTTTTGTGGCACTCATTGTCACCGAGGCAATATTAGTTAACTAGAATTTTAGTAGAAAATAAAGAAAATTCCAAGAAAGCTGTAAAACAGCCTGGCTACGTCCCCCGCCACAGTATAAACAAAATACAAGATCACATTATCACCAATCGACACCAAATCAAAACTGTCGGTCACTCAATGCAGCAGAGGAAATAGTTATTCAAGGGCTCTATCTTCAAATTACAGTATAAAATTTGAAGACCTCGATACAAAAATTAACTTTAAAGCTGATAATTTATAATTTTTCATCAAATTATTTGATAATTGTCGTCTTCACACAAAAATTCACACCATTAAATGAAATTCACAAAAACTCACACCATTAAATGAAATTCACAAAAACTCACACCATTAAATGAAATTCACAAAAATTCACACCATTAAATGGAATTCACAAAAACTCACACCATTAAATGGAATTCACAAAAACTCACACCATTAAATGGAATTCACAAAAACTCACACCATTAAATGAAATTCACAAAAACTCACACCATTAAATGAAATTCACGAAAACTCACACCATTAAATGAAATTCACAAAAACTCACACCATTAAATGGAATTCACGCAAAAATTCACAGATTTTGAATATTTTTCTCCTTCACACCACCTCCCAAATTGGGTCATTTCTCACAGATTTGTGTGAAATGCCCATAAAGTGGCAACACTGGACCGGCTCTTCTATGCTGAGAGTTTCTTATAGTATTATGAGCTGTACAGAAATTTCGGTGCATTTTTACTTATATGTTTTGTTTATTTCCTGTTTCTTGCTTTTCCTCCAGAGTAAATTTACCGTTGCCGTGATGAATTTTCTACTCTCGCATCTTTCTTAGTTCCCCTGTTTTTATGTTTCTTAATCATCATACATCTTATTTTGCCTCTTTCGGTTTTGTTTTTTGTCGTTTACATCCATCTAGCCACCCTCCTAACATTTCTTCCACATTTTATGCTATTTAAAGTATAGTGCTTCTTTATTCTTTTTTCTCCTGAGCCTTAACGTTTATATATTTTACTGCAGTTTTGTGTTTCCTCTTTGCTTCATGCTCCATGACAAGAGTAATTTCTATTCTCTTATTTTTGTTTCAGAAATTATATTGTTTGACTTCCTTTGTTAATATTCCTACGTACACTTGTATACAATTCAGCATTTTTCTGGCCAAGTTTTTTTATTTAGTATCAATGCATCGTTCATATGACAAAGATAATGTGGAATTTCTTGAATAGCTCGCATAAAGTGGTCTGGAACTTAGAGGAAAAGGAGCCGAAGTACAAAACTAGTCATAGATCAAAAATATTCTCGAAAATGTTGGCATAGCTGTAAAGATTAATATTTTCCCCTTATATCATAAACCTCATTATCGCTCTGCTACTCTTCCTACCGACTTTTGAAAGCTTTGGTGCATGACACCTTTCATGGTATGAGATCGACTTTCTGTTGAAGATGACAGTGACACGGAATACCTGGAGTACATCATGTCATGTGAAGACAAGGCGACGTACCTAATTTTCACTCCCTTCAGGACATCCTTTTGAAGTCTTATCATAGTTTTTGTTCATTTTTAGTCCTCAGTGCTCCTATTAAAATATTCTCTCTCGAAGCGCAGATGGAGCCAGAGCCAAAGCTTCCTATTGTGTCCTTCTGTCCGTCCATGACTCATCTTCTTTCTTCACGTTTGGTTTTTTGTACAAGAAAACTATTGCGATGGCTATTTGTCTGTACGTCCGCACTTCTTCTGTCCGCCCTCAGATCTGAATAAATACTAACGCTAGAGGGCTGCAAATTGGTACGTTGATCACCCACCCTCCAATCATCAAAGATACCAAATTGCAGCCTTCTAGCCTCAGTAGTCTTTATTTGATTTAAGGTTAAAGCTAGCCATGATTGTGCATCTAGCACTGCTAGAGGTGACAACAACACAAGCCAACAACGGGCCGTGGCTGAAATTTTCATCGGCCGCAGCTGAGAGTTTCATACAGAATTATCAGTTGTACAGAAAACTGATTTGTTTTTTTACTCCTGTTCACGTACCTCCTAAGAAATATTATGCAAATATAGTTGCAACCTTTTCGTAAGTTTACACATTCCCACAGAACCACACTGTAAAGATATTGTCGATAATGGACAGTTTCTCCTTACTAGGTAGAAATCTAGAAATGGGTTAGAAGTGAAAAACTAAGAATTTGCCACTATTGCTGGCCTTCTAGGAAAACATTGTTATAATTCTCGCTTAAATTATTTCTTTTGCATGTTCACTCAAATAAACGGGAAGCAAAAACGATTTTACTTGGGGAGGACATGAGACCATTGGCTGAGAATGAATCTGGAATGACTGTCAAAGAACGTCAGGGAAAATAAAATGAAAGAAGTAATATGTGAAATATAAGCGGTGTTCTTCTTCTTCTTCTTCTTTCTTTCATAACTTGTGGAACTTTGAAACAACGGGAAATGTCAAACGATAATTCTTCAGGAATAACCACCGGAATTGTGAGAAAGATAGTAAATGTGTAATAATATTTCGAATAGTTTGAGGCTAAAATTTGTGCAAAGCTCTTTGGTGTTTCACAGTCATTCTCTTTAGCCAGGATAGCAATTACATAAGTATTCCAACGTTTGCACACACACACACATAAATATATGGTGACATTGACCCCATCTGAAATAAAGAGACCATACTTATTACACTACTTCACACGTGAAAGTTAATCAAAATGATTTTATATGCACCACACTTCTCTTTCTCTTTTCACTTCAAAGGTTAACTTTTTCAAAGTCATATCTTACATTACCTTATTCGACGGGCCTTCTCCAAACTCTTCCAAGTGTGTTCTGCACACTGTCACAAATAATCAAAGAGTGTCCTCTCTTCTTCTCATTACCTATCATCAAGCCCATATATCATATGCTCCGAACACACATGCAGACACGTCCTGTGGGGCGCCTAGCAACCATGGTTGCCGCATGTCCCAAGCGTGTGATTTCCGAGGCGACGCCGACCCCTCAGATTGCATTAGTCATCATTCCTGGCTGTTTTTTGTTTATTTCAGCATTCTTCGGGGAACCTTAGCGTTTGTCACTAAGTGGCATGTCTCTAAAACCGGGAAAAAAGTGAGATTAACAATTCATACCGCACCCCTTTTTTATATATATAGTATATATATTATATATATATATATATATATATATATATATATATATATATATATATATATATATGTGTGTATGTATATATATGATATATATATATATATAGATATAGATATAGATATAGATATATATATATATATATAATATATATTATAATATATATATATATATATATATATATATATATATATTGACACCACCAAACAAATCTATATACATATATATATATATATATATATATATATAGATATATATATAGGATAAGTGTGTGTGTGTGTCTATAGTATATATAGATATTATATATATAGATATATATATATATATATATATATATATATATATATATATATATATATATATATATAGATATTTTTTATATATAGATATTCATTACCCGCACCCTTTTTTATATATATAGTATCTATATATATATATATATATATATAGTATATAGTATATATATATAAATGTGTGTGTGTTTGTGGGTGTGTGTGTCTATATGTATATATATATATATATATATAGATATAGATAGATTATATACTATATATATATATGTATATATATATGAAAAGGTCTATATCTATATATATAATCTATATATACTATATATATATTTATATATAATAGACTCACACACACACACACAAATAACATATATATATATATTTACCCTATAATATAGATA
>NC_087202.1:57258761-57261261 GCF_015104395.2 Macrobrachium nipponense | reverse complement strand
AAAGCTTAACTAAATATGCCTTAAAACGAAACTCTGCTAACCTAAAAAACAGTTTGCACAAAAAATATACGTAGTCCTAAAACAATAAAACATGGCACTTGTTCCTAAACTCCATCAAATGACCTAGAAAAGACATCGGGTACAGTATTTGTATTACCAGCTATATGTTGTATAGACAACGGATACTCCTGCAAAAGCAAACTCCAGCGCAAAATACGCTGATTTTTATCCTTAAAATTTATTCAAAAATATTAACGGATTATGATCCGTATAGACCTTAATGGGCTCAGCAGAAGCTGACAAATAAACATCAAAATGAATGATGGCCCTGACCAAACACAAGGCTTTCTTCTCAATAGTAGAGTATCGGCGTTCAGCAGGTAGTAGTTTCTTTGAAAAGAAAGCGCGACGGGATGCATGGTTCCATTGCAGTCCTCTTGAAGTAGGACGGCACCTATTCCTGTGTCACTGCATCAGTGGATAAACAAAAAGGAGAGAAAAATCAGGTGAAACGTAACAAAGGAAAAGTTATTAAGGTAGATTTTAAACTTTCAAATGCCCTCTGACACTCGCTATTCCACAGAAAATGTTACATTTTTCTTTAATAATTCAGTCAGGGGAGTGGCGAGGTCAGAAAAATTCTTTATAAACTTACGATAATACCCTACCATTCCTAAAAACCGTCTCACACCCCTCTTATTTTGAGGACACTGGGTAGACTGTAATCGCTTCGACATTAGCTTGTTTCGGGGCGACTTTACCCAAATCCAATTTCATGCCCAAGATAGGTAACTTTTGCCTGAGCAAATTCGCTCTTTCTTAAATTGATGACTAGTCCAGCCCTCCGACAGTGCCTCAAACAAGCCTCAATTCGTTTTAGGTGTGTATCCCAGTCATCACTGTATACCACTAGATCATCAATGTAAACACACATCCCTCCAGACGGCTAGTTATAAAGTTCATCAGCCTTTGAAATGTGGCGGCTGCATTCCTCATTCCAAACGGCATGACTTTACATTCAAAAAAACGTCACTTGTAACAAAAGCTGAGATTTTCTTAGCCTCGGGTGTAAGACCTACCTGCCAATAACCTTTAGTAAATCGAACTTACTAATATACCTGGCAGACCAACTCTGTCAATGCAGTCTTCTACCCGAGGCAAAAGGAAGGAGTCTGTTTTAGTGGCGGCGTTCACCTTTCGATAGTCAAAGCAGAGGCGGTGCTCTCCGCCTTCTTTCTTACCAAGACCACAGGCGAACTCCAAGGACTACAGCTTGGCTCAATGAGATCATGGTTAAGCATATAATTTACTTCCTCCTTGACAATCTCTCTTTTGAGGGGGTTCAGCCTATAGGGGCACTGTTAATAGGCTGGAGCCTCCCCAACATCGACATCATGTGTAGGATATTTGTCTACCTGGTGTGTCCTGAAAAAGATCTTTGTAGTCATTAATTAATTTCATTATAGATTTTGCCTTACCAACGTCCAGGTGCTGAAATTTAATGTTTAGATTATTTAAAATATCAGAGTTACTCTTCAACCCATTCGGACTAACTGGCAATTTGTCACTCAAAAATGGTTCTACTCTACATCTACGACACTCACTGGTTCAACAATTACATCATTACCTCTACTAATATACGGTTTCAATCATATTTATATGACATATACGAGACTTCCGTCTCTTATCCGGCGTTTTCAATTAGATAATTTACATCATTTATTTTCTTAAGTATCTTCCACGGACCTGAAAATTGGGCTTTCAGAGGATTTCCAGGTATAGGAAAAAAAACAACACAGCACTTGGTCACCAACATTAAAGTTCCTTATACGAGTACCTACATCATAGTTATACTTCATGGATGCTTGGGCTTCTGCCAGGTGTTCCTGAGCAAAAGTCCGAGCTCGATGCAACTTTTCCTGTAAAGTGGAGACATAATCTAAAACATTAACACCAGGACTATCTCCCTCCCAATGTTCTCTTACCACATCCAGGGGACCCTGACACAATGGCCAAATATCAATTGAAATGGAGAAAAACCAACAGACTCATTAGGAATTGACCGTATAGCAAACAGTGCATACGGCAACTCTTTATCCCAGTCATTACCTGTCTCAAAAACAGAATTTCTTTAGTACAGATTTAAGAGTCTGATGAAATCTCTCCACCTGACCCTGGCTTTCTGGATGATAGGGTGAAGAGGTTATATGATGTATCCCTAGTTCGGTCATTCGCTTTTTGAAATATTTACTAGTAAAGTTTGTTCCACAGTCACTCTGTACACTTTCGGAAATCCAAACCTCGTGAAAAATCCAACCAGACAATTAACAACTTTCTCCGCCCGAATACTCCATCAGCGGGAGAGCCTCAGGGAAGCGGGACATCCTATCTACTATAGTAAAAATGTATTCATTCCCACCGCGCGTCGCGGCAAAGGGCCCACTACATCTATGATCACTTCCCCGAATGGCTCCCCGACTGCCGGGATGGGAATAAGAGG
>NC_087202.1:57248974-57253974 GCF_015104395.2 Macrobrachium nipponense | reverse complement strand
TAGCGTGGTGCCAGATGGTCTCTTTACAAAATGGATAATTTGGCAAAGCAAGTAACTTGGCAGAAAGTTTATTTATACCTACTAGCAAACTTACCCATCTACGATGGGTGATAAAATACGGGTGCAGAAGTGAAAAAATTTGTATATGTTACTATTTGTTCAGCAATATTAAAATAAGGGGCGATTACACGAATAGTCTCTCTCTCTCTCTCTCTCTCTCTCTCTCTCTCTCGTAATGTAATTCAAGGGACGATTACTGAACGCAGAGAAATTCTTATTCATTGTTGTTTCCCCTCTTTTAAGGATATTTTCTCTCCCTCTCTCTCTCGCTTAAAGTAAGTGAAGGGACGATCAATGAACGGTATTGTTTACACTCTTTTAATGATTCTCTCTCTCTCTCTCTCTCTCTCTCTCTCTCTCTCTCTCTCAATGTAAGTCAAGTAACGAAGACGGTGATGGGATTAATCGGTAATTACTGTTAGCTCTCAAATCACAAATTATCTCCACTCTCTTTCTCTCTATCATTTTTCGATAGCAAGATGACATTATAAAATTGTAGTGCATTAATGTCGTTAAATGGTCTCTCTCTCTCTCTCTCTTGTCGGTGACTTTCATTTAACGGAACAGGGATCTTGATTGGTTCGTTTCTTTGTCAATTACTTTGCACGGTGATACGAATAATAAAGTATCTTTCTTTTCATTATGTTACTGCAAAGACGCAACTTGTATGGCAGTGCGTTATGGCTACTGATAAATGCTTTTATGATACTGTGTCTTCCAAAAAAAGAGTAGAAAGTAGGAACTTGTCAGTTTCCTTTTTATTACATCCATTGGCAGGATCGAAATTCCGAAGCAATATTACCAGGCAGTACTTCTTCAACATTATTTTGTGCACTGGCAGTTCCGATGGATTTAAGTTATTCAAAAAATCTTGCGGATATTGATGATAATTTTCATCTTCTATTAAACAGCTCTGTTTCAGGGAATCCCTTCTCACCTCCACCCCCTACAAAGGAGGGGGGTAGGTTGGATGAAACCCCATTACAAACCATCTTAGGGGTCCCCACCATAACCCTGCCAAGTTTCATGCCCATCTGACCAGCCGTTTGGCCGTGATTGAATGACAGACAGACAGACAGACATTACGCCCATTATAGTATGATATGTAAGGACAGGAAAAATAAAAAGACGTCAATCGTAGTCTTTCCCGATGATTTGAAATCGAGTCATTAGTTTTTATAGCAGCTAATTCGAAGAATGTTCTTTAGCTTTGCCCGCAATTACAGCCAAACGTATAGATTTTATATTGCATGTTTATGTATAAGTGTATGCGTTTACTAATGCGCTTCCATTTTGTTGAGACTGGTAGCACAGATATTCTGACGACCTGGAAATAAGTCATTCATGAAACTTTGAACTTATGATTTGGCTCTTCTCAAGTTTTGTCCGTCATCAGGTCATAATCCCTCATACAAAAGTAGTCAATGACAAGCTCGGCAGACTAAGGAGATCAATCTGTTTGCATAGGCTTCCTGATTCATAAATTCTTATATCACTTGTAAATTTGTTTTATTTTCATGATTGAACTCTCTCTCTCTCTCTCTCTCTCTTCTCTCTCTCTCTCTCTCTCTCATAACAGATGACAATATAATTAACGATGACTTACATCGTATCGTTGTTTATGAAAACGACAATGGAAATCAAATATACTAAAGGATAATGTTATTATTTATTAATAAGATCTCTCCGAGTCTATTCCGAGTGGAAGAGCTTATCTCGAAATGAGTTGAATGCATTTTTTTTCTTCGTTCTTTTTTAAAATAGATATAGATTTTACGGTCTTTTGATTCCGAAGTGCTTTCTGTTTCCCTCTTCTCTTTCTCTGCGCATCAATCTCATCTTTCTTCGTCTTGCTCGTCATATTTCAGATCCCGGTCACGTGTTGCCAACCAATATGAAATGGAATCAAAATCCCAGTCTGTGGAAGATTGTACCATCAATCACGCATGCATTCAAAATGTCTTCAGATAGGGAAACAAATAACAGTATTGCACTGGCCCTGGATTGGCCAAGTTGCTCCTGGGAGGCCCATCTGGTGATTAAATTTCTTTTTGGTTGGCCCTCAAATTTTTAATTTAACGTGAAAAAGTCAAAAGCTAGTTCGTATGTTCACGACAGCTTCTCGACTACTGCCCACCAGTCTACCCAGCTGTAAAATGGTACCAGCATATGTAACGGTCAAGAAGTTCAAAGGGCAGAAGACCTATTCCTAAATACTTGCTGACAATCCGGAAGGCTATAATTTTCTTGAGGCACTCCTTCAAAATAAGATGAAACATGGTGAAATATTATATACATCCAATCATCTACTATGTATTCATCGAAATTATTACTTGTCGATGTGAAAACATGCATTGAAAAAGTTATTAAAGCCAGTACTATGATAACATTATCGCATATAAAACTAGGGTTTCTGGGAGGTTTATATATTACTCTTAGCCCCCTTGCATTTCGCGAGAGTTCGTCTCAATGAACACGGATCTTTTTTCTCCCCAGGGGAAGTAAATAAACAAACTAAATGTTTTCCCATATAGAAGACTTCTACTCGGCAAGTTTTACAAAGCTCCATTGCCTTCCTTCCGGCGTCTAGTTTGTGACTTCTTATATTCAAATATATCTTCGGGAAATCGTCCAAGAGGACCATACGAGGGTAGTACAACGTCCATTCTTCCGTCATCCATGATACCATACAGGTGTTCTATTTGCCCGTCTTGCAATGCTCTTTAATTCATCAACTTTCAACTTGATCATATCGGCGGCTCTCTGACTTTTCATCGCTCTGTCATTTCCTCATTATAATCAAGAAACATTTTGTCACAAACGTCAGCCTTTGTTTCTCTGTTATATTCCGAACCGTCTATGCCAGGTCATCCGAAAAAGAAGTAATGCGGTCTTAAATAATAACGTAACCTTTTCACTTTCTATTCTTTAGAGCATAAACTCATCCGACCTCTAATTTCACTGTAAAAAATTGATGACCCTTCCTTGGGTTCATCTTCAGGACTGAAGATGAACCCAAGGAATGGTTCGAAAGCTTTGTAAAGAGTTTTAATATTGTACACGAACTCACAACATTTTCTATTATTGTGGACCTCTTAGAACATTATTATTATTATTATTTTTTTTTTTTTTTGCTCTATCACATTCCTTTATTATTATTATTATTTTTTTTTTATTTATTTATTATTTTTTTTTTTTGCTCTTCACAGTCCTCCAATTCGACTGGGTGGTATTTATAGGGTTTAGTACAATGTTATTTAATTTTTCCACAAGATCAAGAGAATTCCGGATGTGTGAATTAGATACAGTTCCTAGTAGCGGGGATAACAGTTTTAGTAAGAATATTTAGATAGTTTATAAGCAATTGATCCTACAGTACTAATAATTGGGCGCATAGGTTTGTTTTCCTTATGAGTTTTGACTAGGCCATATAAATAAGGTAATGAGGGACACAAAAGTTCTTTTTTTATCTTTAAGAATTTATTTGACATTGATATTAAAGTTTTTTATTACTTAGTCCAACGAATTTTTTGCGAGTTTTTTGTAAGTTATTTCATCCTCTAGTAAAGTATGCATGCGTGATATGATAGGAACTGTATCTAATTCACACATCTGGAATTCTCTTGATCTTGTGGAAAAATTAAATAACATTGTACTAAACCCTAGCGATATTTTTGTCAGTTTTGATGTATGTTCTTTGTTTACAAAAGTCCCTATTGACCCTGTGCTAGAATATTTAAGTAATGAACTTGTACTGCATGAATTGCCTATGTCCGTTAGTCACATAATTTCCTTAATTAAGTTATGTATTTGTGATTGCAGATTTATTTTTAATGGAGAATATTACCAACAAATATTTGGTATGGCCATGGGTAACCCTTTATCACCTCTCCTTTCAAACTTATATATGGAATTTTTTGAGAGACAACACCTCCCGAATATCACACTTATCCCCTTAAAATGGTACTGATATGTCGATGATATCTTGTAGTCTTACCTGTGGTATCGATGTAAATGATTTACTGTCTAGATTGAATAATTTAGTGCCATCCATAAAATTTCACTGTTGAAATTGAAAATAACAATGTCATCCCTTTCCTAGATGTAATTATTGATACGTAGAGAATCTTTCCAATGCAAATCAGTATTTATAGAAAACCCACAAATAATTTAACATATGTACATTTTTATCTGGCCACCATCTTAATATTAAAATTTCAATTTTTTCTTCTATGTTCCTACGCGTTTTGCGTAAATACATAAAAAAGATAGGAAACGATCTCTGCTACTCACCTCATTTAATTGATTTATGTTATCAAAAGCTCATAAGAAGTTTTATAATGTTGCTATTAATGAAAAGAAATGCCTAAAAATGTACTTAGCTTAACTTATTTTCGTGGATTTGAAACCATAAAATCAATATTTAAATCGTTTAATGTTAATGTAGTGTTCTCTTATAACAATACCATTAAAGATATGCTAATTAGAATAGTCCCGTAACAAATAACAACATCATTTACAAAATTCCTTGTAAGGTTTGCCCATCGTTTTACGTTGGTCAGTCTAGTAAAAATTTATGTATTCGGATTAAGCAGCATATGTATTCAGTTAGAACAGCCCAGACTTCAAATGCACTGTTTATCCATCTGAGTGAAAAATCTCATTGTATTAATTGGGGTGATACTTCGATAATTGCTAGATCTAATGATAATGTTTCAAGAAATTGACTGGAATCGGCAATTATACAAATCACTAATAAAAACAACCTAAATCTTAGTCTGGGAATGTACCGTTTGGACCCATATATTTGTAAGATGTTATGAAGGACCTCAAAATAAATGAACAACTAATAAATTAGTCCCACATGCATATAGTTGTTATATCTCTCTCTCTCTCTCTCTCTCTCTCTCTCTCTCTCTCTCTCTGGTTCGATATCCTCT
>NC_087202.1:57236474-57243974 GCF_015104395.2 Macrobrachium nipponense | reverse complement strand
CCATAAAAACACCAAAATGTAGAGAGAAAGTACTATATTTCAGAGACTGCTGGTAGCTCGCTTCAGGTAATAACCTGAAGGGAGACAGACAGTCATCGCGAAATATAGTACTTTTCTCTATACATTTTGGTGTTTTGGTGTTTTTATGGGCTCCTTTTATTAGATGGAATTCTGTTGTTACAGAACATTTTTACCAGTCATATATACATATTATATATATAATATAATATATATATATATGTGTGTGTGTAATAATATATATATATATATTATATATATATATATACTATATATATATATATATTATATATATATACACACACTTCGTTATAAGTATTTGTATTTTGCATCTTATTTTACTATATTTAACAGTATATTTCAACAAGTAGCAATATTTTATGTCACAAACAACCAAACACACATGCACACACAGACACACACACACTTATATATGTATATATATATATATATATATATATATAGATAGATAGATAGATAGATATATATATATATATATATATATATATATATATATATATATATATATATATATATATACATATATAAGTGTGTGTGTGTCTGTGTGCATGTGTGTTTGGTTGTTCGTGACATAAAATATTGCTACTTGTTGAAATATAATGTTAAATTCAGTAAAATGAGATGCAAAATACAAATACATTATAACGAAAGGCTGGAATATGTGGATAAGGTTAAACGTAGAATAGTTGGAGGTTCACGTTGCAGTAATTGGGAACTTTTATTCATCACTTAAATATCGTAGTATGCATTACTGGTAGCATTTATTTAAAGTGGATCGAAGGAGTGTAAGGAATTTCCCCACTGGTTTGCCTGACCACTGGCCATTAGTTCTGATAACTGGGCGAAATCCTTTGAATTTATGGCCACTAGTTTAATTCACGTCTCATGCGCGGTTTGACAATTGGCCCTTGCGGATTCAGGCAAATTGAAACGGTCAGTTTTCTTTCCAGAAATGGAATCGCACACGAATTCTCCTTATGTGCTCCTTTCGTTATTTGTTCTTGGTCTTTTGGTGGATGTTTTCCTGTGTTTCGTTATATCTCCAGTGTCATCAATTAAAACTTTGTTCTGCTTTTGACTGAAGTATTGAACGCGATCGTTCAACTCCAACTTTATGTGCTAGATGTCATTCCCTGGAAAGTTATTGAGTATACTTTTGTTTATGTGACTTCCGTTTTCTGTTTCTACAACTTTTTGGACGTTAGCTTGTTTGCGAGCATGATTATTTGCTAAACGAACCTGTGTAATAACACTTTGTAAGCCTAAATATGCATGTTTGTTTTTCAACAATATTTTTCTTAGTTTGCGTTTACAGTATTTATTAAAGCTTTCAATATACATGCATTATTTTTATATTTGTTTTTAGGTAAATGGAGCTCTACTCTTACTTTAATGTTTGAAACAGCTGGCCACAAATAATATTCCCGCAGCGGGTATCATATATTTCAAAAGTACTTGGAATTCTTGAAGGAAAAAACTTTGTTGTGGCTTTTGGGCATTTATCAACGATAACAGTGTCTGCCGTAGAATTCTAAAGTAGAATATGTGGCCTAAAAAGTAAGTTTATTTTTGTTGTGTGTGTTTGTGTATATATGTTGTTGATGTTGTTTGGGACTACGTACATCATGTCCATTACGGTTGGGGAATTTCACTGCAGTATTTATGATGGCTGAGAATGAAATTCTATGTTGTCTCAAAAGGTAAAGGATTCAATTAATACTCTTCTAGTCTTTCTTAAGTAAACTGGTTAATGGTCGGATTGATTATCAATACTCTGATACCAATGTTTTTGAATATCAGAATCACACACTAAAATCAAAGCATGCACTGTTTCAATCACCCCTTTATGGGACTAGTGCCGTCAGTGCATCTCATGCGGTGCATTGTATGCATAACTTCAGGTTCTTTGCAGCGTCCCTTCGGCCCCTAGCTGCAACCCCTTTCGTTTCTTTTACTATTCATCCTTTCATATTCTCTTTTTATCTATCTTACTTTTCACCCTCTCCTAACAGTTGATTCATAGTGCAAATGCGAGGTTTTGCTCCTGTTACACCTTTCTAACCTTTTATTGTCAATTTCCGTTTCAGTGCTGAATTTCCTCATAGGTCCCAGTGTTTGATCTTTGGCCTAAATTCTGTTCAATTCAACTCGACTGTTTTATTCAGTACATGAACTGAATCGCTGATGATCCCTCTGTAACTTCAACTTCCGGAACATTTGCCGCTTCATGCACCTGCACTGAAGGCTGACCAGCATCTCGTCTTCCGTAATGCATATTATCTCTATCTGTTTAAGCTTGGATTCTTGTAACCTTTTCCCTGGATGGAAAAACAGTTGAAAAGCGAGGGCGGTTATTTAATTGTAATTCATTTAAGTAGTTTTGTTATTTTTCTTTTTATTACTTGTTTCCGTACATTTGTTCATTGGATATAGGTATTTTTAGCACCGCAGGTGGTGGTGTTATCAAAACCATTAATGTCGAGGTCTTTTATCACCTGTGTAATTTTTGTGATTTAACCCTCGTCCTCAGTCTACTTCATTCTCCCTTTCTCCTTGTTGATCAGACTGTATCAAGTCATGAGTCAAATATGATTTAATCCCAAATATAAACAAGTAAAAAATGCGCCGAAGTTTCCTCGACGTAGTCAATTTTTCTGCACAACGTATAATGCTGTCAGAATCTATCAATCACGGACAATTAAACTTTCAGCCACGGTCCGGTGGTAGCCTGTGTTGTTGGCACTTATAGCTGTCCCAGACGCTAACTTTATCCTTAAATAGAATAAATACTACTGATCCTAGAGAGCTGCAATATGATATGTTTGATGATTGGAGGGTGGATGATCAACATGGCAATTTGCAACCTTCTAGTCTCAGTAGTGTTTAAGATCTGAGGGCGGACAGAAAAGGCGAGAACGGACAAACAGAATCATCTCAAAAGTTTTTTTTTTTTTTTTTTTTTTTTCAGAAAACTAAAAAGACAAAAATGAATAAGAAGAAAGTCAGATTGATTGTATCAGGATTCTAGTTCCTTCCCGTTCAAGGGTCAACTGTTATCTGGCGTCTGATTGGATAAGTTATTCTTCCCCCTCCGGAAATGCAAATTGAGCCACTTTCGCTGAGCCATGTGAATCAGCTGACACGTCTCTCTCTCTCTCTCTCTCTCTCTCTCTCTCTCTCTCTCTCTCTTTCGTCTTCATGATTAATTTGTGTTTTGATACCCATTCGTGACTGTACTTAAACGCTTGATCATTGCAGAGTTTTTAATATGCTTATAGTAATCATTGTACCTTGATGAGGCTTTTAATATTTGTGTATGTTTTAAGAAAAAACAACAAAAAAGGGACAAATTGAAAGACAGAATGAGGAACAAAGATCTGTGACACGACACGAATGAATGGAAATGTGAACTTTACGTATTAGGGAAGAATGATATGATGTTGTACTACGAAGGTTTGCCTTTAAGAAGATGACGTTAAAAAATGAGGATGGAGTTAGATGATTCCGTGGACGCTGAAAGGGAAAGGCCGGCTGAGGGGGAAGGACGAGGATAGATCTGCCAGGGGTGTGGGGTTCGAAGTAAATAGAACCTAAAATTGGACAGTTATAAAAGACCGACCATCAGAGGAGGAGTGGCAGTAAGAAGATGACGAAGAGGGGCCGGGATGGATGGAAAGGCGGAGGGAAGATTCCTGCTGCTAATAATACAATCTTTTATTGTCGAAATAGTAAAGTTTATTACAATTTCATTTTTCAAAAATACGAACACATTCACACGAAACAATGATGTCTGGAAATTGAAATGGGTGTCTTTTGTTATTAGAGATACTATCCCGACGGGGACAATAATCGTTAAAAACTTTCACGTCACAAGAAGAGAGAAAGATATATCGAGATATATAGTCAAAGTTCTTTCAACTTCGTACGGTAAAATTCTCTTGCCAGGAAGGCTGCATCATCGAGAAATTCTGATAAAAGACAATACTATGTCAAGTAAAAATACTGTCCTACCCAACTCCTTAACTAATTCTCATCTTCAGCCATTGATAAGTATTGTAGGCTGCTAGAACGAGAACGTGTTGCTTGATATTGTTAAAATGTTTTGATGATGTCAAATATTCTTCAGTTTTGAAAAACATGTCATATTTCATTTTTATTATGTGGTTTTCGGAATTTCATGTGAAAACCAAATAGAAACAGGGAGAAATTAGATGCGTTCAACAACTACAACCAACAGAAAGAAAGTAACGTTAAAAGTTGCACAAAATACCCGTTGCTGTCGTTGTAATGGCGAAAGGAAAATAGAGATGGTAACAGTCGACTAGCGGGAAAAACAAAAGGAAAGAACCCTCGCCGACAAAAGATATGATACTTTACAAGACGACTTCCATCCCTGGTGAGCGGTCGTCAGGAGGAAATAGGAAGTTTATGATAAAAGCTTATGACGTCTTTAACGGAAGCCCTTGAAGGAACAAAATTACTCGCGGGGTGAATACGCAAGTGTAGGAGTGTCTAGTCTAGTAGAGGAAGTGTGCTAATATTAACCCGGTCTGTGCCCACTTTTATTATAGTCCACGGTAAATTCATGCTAAGTAAAGTAGAAGGCCGCACAAAGATATCGTTTATTAATATATCGTTTATTAATATAATTTGTTGACCACACAATATAGAAATGGGTTTATATAATACTTTGATCTCCGAGGGGCTAGAACTAACCACGGCGTCCTAAGGAGCTTCCGCCATGTTTAGTACTAGCACCTCGGAGCAGGTGGATAGATGCCTGGGTTATTTACGGAGAAGTGGTTTATAAACTTTATAGCGAGGGAGGAGTGCGTGCTTTACCTTTCCTTATAGTTTTTATTGACGCCTCTATCTCAATAACTGTCGTCCTCATTTTGAACTTTAGGAATGATGTGTCTGTATCTTTTCATATATTTTTTATGCCTAGTTTGTTACTACCAATATATATTTGTTTGATGGTTTTTAAGTTTCCATTCCGAATACTGCTAATAGAATATTATTTTCAGGTATTCTCTTTTCAGGCAATGGTTAGGTAATGTGTCTTTGACTTTCATAGAAAAACGCCGGTATATTGTTCCTGGCCCTCGCTATTGTTTCCTGGCTACTCCTCTGTTGATTAGCTAGGATTCAGTCCCAACATCAGAGGTTCTCTATACTTTTCCCCACTTTCCTCACAACAACGTTACTTGCCTGATTTTTAAATCAAGATCCAGTCACGCCAACTCTTTCATTTATCTTTAAATTCAAGCATTTTATGTTCCAGTCTGATAATTGACAGAGCACATTTATTCTGGCTTTAGTAGCAAATATCAGATGATATTCATGTAAATTCAAAGTCTGACCTTCGGGAGGCAGAAATCATCCCTGGATGATTGTTGCAACTGCGATTAGTCATGCTCCTGAATATACCTTCTCACTAACAATAGTTTCCCTTATTTTTTTTTTAAGTATCCCATTTCCTGAAGAATTTTAATCGCCCTGTACATAAGAAATTACCATAACATTTCACATATTATTCCAGCAGCAACACTATCATCATCAGTTTCGCCACCGCAAAAGCCTTGGGACACCAAAGGACCATAAAAATGCGATTTGTTCCCATTATTTATTCCAAACTAATAAATGATCAAAAGGTTGTAAAGTGAACTTTCACCTACCAAACTTTTTGTCATTTTGGTAGTGCAGCGTATCGAATAATTAGAGTACTAAATTTTTCAACGAAGGCGTCATGGAGCGCGACTGATATCCCATTAGATATATTGTGAAAGTGTCTCGTAAAACCTCTTACGTAATGTGTAATTCGCTTGTTTATCGTTTCAGAGAACTTCCAATCATTCATTCATTCATTGTTTATCGTTTAATTTGTAATAAAATACGTCAGGACGAGGATACATTTAACAGAGCTTATGCCGTTAACAGCAGCATGATCTGCTTAAGCTCTTCATAGATTGGGCAGATAACTAATGCATCACTTCACCGTTTGCTCAAATTCATTCCCATCCCTCTTACAAGGAATCATTAATCTTGGTAATCTATTTTCAGATAAAAAAAAAAGTACCGATAAGGAATGGTCGCCAGACTGTAAATTTAGAAAGTTAATCCTCTTTATCTTCTATTTTTCAGTTTGTCTTTAAGATGAAAATGTCAGAGTTGGTGAACCGCGGAGCACGAAGAACTTGTGATGAGAACTGCATATAGAGCTTGAGCGTTTTCTCTCTATTTCCGTTTATAATATTAAGTGCGAATCTGCAAAAGTAATGGTGATTGATGATGTAGCTTCGCATGCGTTGATATATCCTAGCGTGTTAAGCGCATTCTTCAGTTCTGTAGTGTGAGAGCTGGAGAGAATGATTCTGCGAGGCAGTAGCGGAACCACTGTGGGTGTAATGCACCAGGGCCCACTGTGATTGGGAGCCCATCTGGCCCCATCATTAATGTTTTAGTAGATTGATTTGGTATATGTTTAGGTAATAGAAATAATGAAAATATAAATGATGATAATAATTATGATCATAGCAGTAGTATTAGTAGTGGTAGTAGTAATAGTAGTTTGTATTCTTATCTAGTATACACTAGTATCATCATTAAGTGGCAATTAATTTTGCTTTTCATGATAGAGGCCCACTCAAATCATTTGCACCAGGGCCCATAATGACCTGGTTCCGCCACTGTCTGCGAGTGATATTGGAGATCAGTATTGGAGAGCGACTGTTTATCGAGTAGTGTTTGTTCTTTAACGACGTCCGGTGCAACGTCAGCCTTTTGAGTTGTCACTGATTATTATAGGAAAACATTCGTTGAATCATTCATCCAATATGTGGTTGAATAGCTCCCGTGAGGTTATAACTTAACCGTCAATACGGAACAAGATAGTAAAATCATTCATTTCAGTTTTGTGTGAATGTACTTCTGGAAGTACGTACAAGCATGAAGAAATATATATACATTCTGTGTTCAAAATGACAGCAGTATCCAGGATGAAAATATATTAGAGAAATATTCACCTTGCATAAAATTCATCATCCAGAATTTCATGCATAAAGATGATGACCAAAGGAAAAAGTAAACCAGATTACCGGGTAAAATGATTCTTGACCAGTAAAAGTGAAGACAAGGGAAGCAGATCAGATGAAAACTCTAGTAAAAAAAATAGCCAAAGCTTGCTAGCAGAATTTATATCTAGCTTGTAAAAAAAAATAACTACTAAAACATTACCACAGAGCGCAACTATTGAAATCACAATTAATGAGAAAGTAATTTAAAGGCAAGCAGCTAGGTTCATTCTCAAGTACTGTGCGTCATACATCTGTAGCATCATCTCCCCCCCCCCCCCCACCACACACACACCTCTAAAACCCTTTCAAAAAACCATCGCTAATCACGTCAAAGGAAATAATCTTATAGCCTTTATTTTTAAATTTCCTGGAACCTCAGAGTGGC
>NC_087202.1:57228974-57231474 GCF_015104395.2 Macrobrachium nipponense | reverse complement strand
ATATATATATATATATATATATACATACATACATACATGCATATATATATATATATATATATATTATATATATATATATATATATATATATATATAAATATATCGGTGAATTGTTAGATCTCAGCTTTCTTCAATTAGAGACAATAGAGGGCCTAGCGACAAACACTAGATTCCTCGAAGGGTGCTGAAATGAAAGAACTGTCTGAATTGATGATCATGCAATATAAGGCTGGTGACCCTTACAGCCTGGGTGAGGCTCTTGGTTGCTACGCCATTTTCAAGGCGTGACTGGATGTGTGCGTGGGTTTGTGCATGTAATGGATGGGCCCAACCGCCCTAGATCTTAGAGAAAAGGCGACATTCTCCTTTTGTCAGAGATAAGACACAGGGTGGCTTTGGAGGTCTCGAGGTTAGACAAGCCCACCGTAAAAGATGGGTTCATGGCATTATGCAAGAGAATGGCATTCTCTAAAAGACTTGACTATTTAAATGTAAAAACAAATAGATTGTGAGTTTTATAGGTGATTACTTAATCTAATTCAGGAGAGTATAATGACAGTTTACAGTCTTTTCTGGGTCAGACTTGGTTCTTTATATTATGCCATTTAATCACTTTGTTCCATATCATGTTCAGCTAGTTTGGGAAATAAAAAGTATATTTTTTTATATCTACGAGGATTCATTAGCCCAGCTTATATCTTAGCTTGACACCGTTTGCAGAGAGAGAGCCAGCAACTAAAGGTAAGAGAGTTGCCGCTTGTTTTATTTAAATTTAAACCAGTGCCGAATGGTCGAATATGCTCGGCAACATATATATATAATATATATATATATATATATATATATATATATATATATATATATATATATGTGTGTGTGTGTGTGTGTGTGTGTGTGTGTCTGAGCGCGCTCGACCTTCCAAGTAAAAGGAAGGTGGTAACATGACCGGTTTTTATTGCTTGTTTTCTGCTGGTTTAGACTAATTGTGAACTTCCGTTAAAAGAAATTTGGTAGAGAAGACCTCACAAAGAAATGCATGTGAAGTTGCTTCCTCCACCAAGGAGGTTCTGGTTTAGTTCGGTTTGTTTGGTGAATTTTGGTTTAGGTGCTTCAATATACAAGGGAAATGTTAAGGATAATGCTTCAGAAAAACAGGCTCGTGGGCTTAGTATATTTATAGAGCTGTTGTGAGGGTGGCTGGATATGGTACTAGGCAGCCACTCGTCAGTAATTGTACGGAGGTTTGAAAGAAAGAGAGAGAGAGAGAGAGAGAGAGAGAGAGAGAGAGAGAGAGAGAGAGCGTGGGTGGGGTTGCTTAGGGGAATTGCTTTTATCGAACCCTGGAATTGGATTAGCTAAATTTGGTCAGTGAATTCGTAAAGCCGAGAAATACTTTCCATCTTCTTGGAAATTTAGAACTTAATTGGAATCAGTTTCGGAACGATGAAGGATTATAGAACTTGCTATTCAAGTAGAGGAGGTATTCATTATCTGATAATAGGGCAAGATAACTAAAGAGGTCAGGCTCTGGAAGGGAATAGAAATAGATGTAGCATTAATTTGAGAAGACTGAAAAGAGTTACGTAAATAGTAATTAATTCTGGTGACAACAATACGAACGTTAGCACCCAGCGCTGCCTCTTCTCTAGGGCCTCAACCTTTCTTATTTCTTTCTTTTATCACTTCGTGTCTGACGGTCCATGGCCCATTCCACATCCTCATGATTTTGGCAAAGTGATATATCACATTCCATGGGCGTCTTCTTCAGTAGCGACGAAGCTTCGTTGCAGCAGAGACAGTGACACATTTCCCTCCGAGAGTCTCCTCAATATTTTGCGTCGCTTTGATGATCTCTCGCACTTCATTCGCTTTTATTCGGTCAGTTTATATGTTGTACTTTTCCAGTAGCCATTGTCCCCAACTGCAATTACTCACTTTCATCCTTTCCGATGGCTTTTTCATTTCATATATTATTTCCAAAAGAAAGTAATAAATGATAGTGAGATCCTTCGCGTCATATGATCACCATTCGAAAGCATGAATGTGACAGTGGTACTTGATTGTGCATATTATAGGCAATTCATCTGACATGAACAAATTACAGTAATAATTGTACGACTTGTGGCATACGCCAACGAAAAATGGATGCCTGCAATTTATCGGTCAATGCACACACACACACACACGCATGCATGAATTTTTATATCACCGTGATTCATATACATGCATTAAACTACAATAGTCCTTTAATATCTAAGTCCCTCTACCTCGGAATTAATATATTTTCATATATTTTAACCGAAGTAGAATTTTTAGATGATAAAAATTCCGTCCTCTCGTGGATTCGAACCAGCGCACAGAGGAGGAATCATATAGTATATATATAATATATATATATATATATTAAATATATATATATATATATATAGATATATATATATATATCTATATATCTATATTATCTATATTCTATATATAATCAATATATATATATTTATAT
>NC_087202.1:57216474-57226474 GCF_015104395.2 Macrobrachium nipponense | reverse complement strand
ACAGTTTTTTTAAGCCGTGCAGTTGAAACGTTTTTTTACGCAAAATTCCGTAAGTACCCTTTTCGTGTTAGCAATTCTAGGGATGAAAGTGGTTACAGTTGTAATTAACTGAGTTTGCAAATTATTTCAAAAACATTATTAATGGCACGAATTTGTAATCGTGGAATAAACCGATAAATTTGTAATGGAAAACTAATTGTTAATCAGTCATGTGAAATGTTCAGTCTGTGATTAGCAGGACTTGGGTAAGGCGGCAAAGAGGCCGATTAATAGCCCCATAATAATCTCTTGCATTGCAAATACTTCCTACGCTATTTGAGTTTCTTAACTTGCGTTTGGGGGTTAGGGTGGGTTTCGATTTTTAGGGAAAATTTAGTCATTAATGAAAGACCCCTTAGCTGATTTACCCGGTAGTATTGTTTCGTGTATTTCACGTTATTTTCGCTGACTGTGGTTACCGAGGGAGCTGTCAAATCGTAGATGAAAAGTAACGACACCAGTTTATACCCCGGTTAAGAAAGTCACTTTACAGGTGTTAGTCCCTAAATGAGACTTGATGAAACTTGGTTAGATCGACCTTTTCGACGAACAGAATGGTAGATCTAGGTAACTAACTCTGCGCCGGGGATATTTTTGGAAATTACAGTCTCCTATAGCATTTAGGTTCCTTACTAAGAATTTGCCGTTATTTTCGGGGGTATCGACTATAATCAACCCCCAGGGGCTAGTACTAAACACGGCGAAATACATTGGACGCCCCAATCTCTAGTGGCTATCGTATTCGCGGGACTGTTCCTTGCAGTCCATGCAGAGTTATTGCCTGGAATTACCTTGAATTTAACAGCTATTAAACATATGTTATAAAGTGGTTATCTTGTGATGCAAAGATACTTATAAAGTAATCCTCTTTGAATATTAGTTTTATGTAAGGTCAAGTGTTCATTAAACAGCTTATGCTGTCACATGATTATCTGTGACTTGGTGTAAAGTTCGTTTTCAGACGGAATCGTTAATTGACTCACTTTACGTAGGTGCTCATTCACCTCAGTATCCGTACAAGACTATATGATAAACTAGAGTACTGTTACTTTGAAGGGATATCACCAAAAACTAAAACTACTTATACAGCGGGTAGGCTCTGGATAAGATGAAGGCAATGTCATCCTCATCATAATAGCCAGTCAGACACCCTACAGAGACCAGCCCAGCAGAGGGGGTCCTGCAAAGCCTGTGGGTCTACAGGGCACTACTCCCCCGGATATCCCGGGTGCCCCAAGCATGTGCCTTCGACCAGGCACGTCCACCTGATCAGTGCCACAACCTCCTCGGCTGTTATGCCCGAGTCTAGGTGTCACTCTGAGCGGGTGTGGACCACTTCAGTCACAGTGGCACCCCTGGATGGCTCTACCCTACCAGTGACTCTGCCAGTTACGGTAGATGCCGGCTCCGATCGGTCTCATAGACCGGGACCAAGTGCCAGCCAGTACCACAGTCAACGAGCACATCAGGTGGGCCATGACTTGGGTTGAAGGGCAGTCCAAGACCGTTCCCACAGTCGTCCTGCAGGTCACGACTCCTTGGTGCACCAAACCTCACTGCCTGGGCGTAGTGAGTACAATTCGGCATGGAGTAGGTTTCCTATTGGGACAGGACCTCCTCTGGGGATGTCCCTCCCTCACACGACTCCATGGCCAAGCTACCTCTCCACATCAAATCACTGCCAGAGAGGACACTTCACCTGTGCCAGAGCACACTGCAAGCCTTGGTGACTTCACAGATTCGCAACCTGTGGTGCCATCTCGGCCTTATTGTCCAGTGCAGCGGAAGAAGTTCTGGACCCAGTTCTGCCGAGACTGTGGCCGCAAGGGTCACATGTCTGCCAACTACGGAGGGTGCGCGAATTTTAATATTTCCGCCATCGCCATGGCCATCACCAATTCTTCCTCACTAGGACCCCCAGCTCAGGGCCCTATAACCGTCGCACCCCTCCAAGGTCAGTATCCACCAAGCCCATCAGAGCCTTTGATGACTCTGGCGCTCAAATCTCCCTGATACAGGAAGATCGAATCCCCCGAGGGGCTAATATTGACAGACGTCAATTGATTACCATTGAAGGCATCAACCACATTAAGATGATCCTTCCCACCATCCAATTGAGAGTCGCACGACCTCACCTTACCAAAGAATGTACACTTGCAGTTGCAAGCTACCTTCCAGGAGGTTACAACCTCCTCCTAGGGCAAGACATGAAGTCTACCTCATATTTCAAAAAGCCTAGGGTCCTAACCCCACGACAAATCACTCCAAAGCAAGGAGCCATCCAAGACCTACTTCCTCCCGGAAGCACGGCCACCACCAGTCTTCCCCATTACCAAGGAGGGAGATTGATAATTCAAAGCTCCGTTGCAAAACCTGTATCGTAATAGGGCACTCCACTAATTGGCCTGGGTTCCCTAGCAAGCTACCAGCAGCGGACACTGTCCATTCTCCACAAGGCTTAGCCTTCCACGAGAGACAGGGGCCTATGTCTCCCATTACCCAGGGCCCGCTGAGAGGTATTGCGCCTCCGGTACCCGTCACAGGTCCAGTCGACCTCAACTCTCTGCCAGTGCCACTTGGCAGCACTGAGCAGTGCCAAGCTCCGTCCAACCTGGAAGTAGAGCCACCTCAAACCTTGACCTTTGCGCCTGGCCCCGAGCTAGAGCCGGCTTTTAACCTTATCAAGGATACTCCTACAGGAGATCCTCCAACAGGCATGGAGCGTACCGCACCCCATGGCCAATCTCGAGTCCATGATTCTTCTTCACCCTCACCTCTGTCGCCCGAGGATGAACCTCCGCCAGACCTCACCTTTACACCTCCCCTGGACGACCAGGAACTGCCCGACCAGGAGTCAGCCTGGAGTCTTACCCTTACAACGGCTGTTGCAGCAGCCGAAGTGAGGGCCTCCCCTGCAGTAGGTTCCACCTCTACAACGGTTGCTGCAGATACCGAAGTAGGGTGTTCTCCTGCAATCCCTCAGGCTACCACTGCCTCTGCTCCTGATGGCGTTTCTGGCCTTACACCAGAGTCGGTGCCTCTGTCAACCCCTAGGACTGATGTAGCCAGGCCCTGGCGCAATAAGAAGAAGAAGGGACGTACCAAATCAACTCACTAACCAAAGAGCCACATGCTCTCCTTGGCACCCGTGCCCAAGATACAGTGTCACATTCATTTGCAGAGTGATCCTGGCACCTACCCAGAGAAGGTAGCCAGCTTGATCTCTGCCAGTAAACTAACCCCTAGAAATGGTAATACTAACCCTCACGTAAATGTCATAATTACCTCATTATATTTCCATCCTGGTACTCTACTAATCACTCATCCTCACGCATCATGACGTCATCTCATGTATTTTAACAATTCAGTTCGATAAACCACTGCTGTGCGTACCGCACTCTGGAATGATTGCGTCTCTAATTAACTAATGAGTAGGTTAGGCTAATAATTTAGTACCAGGGCATTAGGGTAGTAGCAAGTAGAATTTTCAAGTAACCTTACATAGGGGTAGACTAGACTCTCGTCACAGGCGATCCGTAGTTCTCACTTAGGCTAGACTACATTAATTCAATAAGTTAGTACACTTAGCATCTCCACCTATAAGTTAGGTAGGCCACTGTAGTTAGCCATATCGCTGCTCTAAAAACCTCAGTTAGAGTAGGAGAACTGGGTAGTTGAGACGATCAACTTATTTAGCCAAGGCCTTCACGCCCAAAAGGGAGTGAATGCCTTCTTAACAGGGGGAGCTGTTACATTTATTAACCGCCTCGCCTTCCCATCAGTATTTAATTCATTTTATTTCTAAATGTGCAGCCATGTTTTCTCCTAAATCAGCTGATTTTGGGAGAGAACATGCGGTAGGAAGGGTGAAAAGGAATTTCCGGTCAGACTGAATCTTAGGGTAAGACGGGCAAGTCACGAGATTAGCTAGGCCTCGATATGGGTTTTAGGGACCCCTACAATAAGACCTTTTTCCTTCCAATTGCTGGTTGGTGTATGAAATCCCCGCGGTTCCAAGACACCCAGCATCTTTCTCAGTTGAAGCGACACTAAAGCAAGGCAGACACGCCTCTTCTCTCCTCCTCTGACGGGACGTCAGCCCTTTGTCCAAATGCTGGTGGGACTATCTTCAGAGCACGACACATGTCCAAGCCTCAAGGTACTTCTAGAAAGTGTAAACTCTGAACCTGCTCTTTTTCAAAGATGAATTTTGCTAATTTCATTTTCAAATTCCCCTTGTATCCCTCTTACATCAAAAGCCCTTTGTCCTCATCGGGCCATGTGCTTCCCCTTGTGACTTGTTAAAGATGAAGTCTTCAGTACATACCTCAGTTAAACACTAGAGTTCATTTTCCCCAGTGTTAGAGAAAACTGAATAATTGTAACTTGTGCAAGAAGTCCTCCTTTTTTATCTTTTGTCTAATCTGGGATCTTTTCCAGATTTGCCGAGTCATGTGTCCAAGTCTTCGCGCCCGCAAGTGCTGCATTACAGCAAGACAATATGAACAATTTTGAAAGCCAGCAGTTATGAGAATCTCATTTTTAGCCAGCTATCCCCTTGTGAGAGATAATATTGGTCCCACGTGCGGGCAAGTTGCATTTACTTTTCCCAGGCTATTAAACGGCCTCCTGTAAATAAATGTATGTAAAGTAATTAGCTGAGTTTTCTGGCGACCTCCTCTGGAGTAAATTAACACTATAAATCCTTTTAAGGTAAGTTTCAAGTAATTTATTCTGCATTTTCCCTCAAATATTTTCCTTTACGTATTTGGGCCCTTCAGGCCAGGGCTTCAAACGTTAATATATGTATATATATTTATATATTATATATATATATATATATATATATACATATATATATATATGTACATATATATATATATATATGTATATATATGTATGTATATATATATTTATATAATATATATGTATATAATATATATGTATATAATATATGTGTACATAATATATGTGTATATAATATATGTGTTTATAATATATATGTATATAATATATATGTATAGAAAGCACCTAATAGATTTTCCGAAGGCCATGCACGTGAAAGGACACCTTTTTTGCAGTATGTAGTACCTGTCTCATTACTTCGAAAACCTTCCAGACAAAAGAGGGAAATTATCTTGACGAAAACTATAAACAAAATAGATATGATCATTGCCAGCCTTCATAAAACTCATAACGAGAATTACTCGTCCACTGAAATCAACATTTCATCAACATGCGTTGAATATTAAGAGAATACAAGGTGCCATTTGACTAATCGACGTCAAATTAAAAACTAAATAAAAACGACAAGTTGGGACAATCACGATGAAACTAAGGGCAAATCATTCAAGAATTGTCAAGAAAAAGACGGTTAAGTTATTTTTAAAAAGTTATTAAAAAAGTAAAATATTAACCGTATCCCACGTGATGGACTGAAAGAGGGGCCTTACAAAAGTGATGACCTCACCGTCACCTCCTCCTCCTGCTCCTCCTCAAGGCAAGTCGAGACCCTTAAAGGCAATAATAATTCATTGCCTCGTTATTTCCTGCATATGAGAGAGAGAGAGAGAGAGAGAGAGAAGAGAGAGAGAGAGATACGAACATAACCCATTACTGATTATATAAATAATCCTGATCAGATTAGAAAACAAAAATAGAATCATCGTAACCAAGTACTTCAGATAGCCACCGAGACCCTCTGTATATTTCATACAATTTCCGGGTACACTTTCTCAGTGAAGAAGGTTTTACCTTCACTGGTGGGAAGTCAGTGTGTGTCGCCAATCGTTCAGAAAAGGGGACGCTTGAAATGTAACAGTCGATTTTTTGTCTCAAGTTCCCCGGCATTGTTTAATTCTAAAGACAATTCACTAATTATTCTGGAGACAGAGAACCCTGCGTTTAAAAGACCCGGGCCTTTCTGAAAGAATACATTTTAGGAAATTTTAGCTCACGATTTGCATAAGGCAATATGTATTCATATTTCCGTGCAAAACAAGTAAATAAATTAGACTCTTGGCTTGAATGTATCGACTGCAAGAAATGATTTTCATGTTTTCCCACTACTACGAAATGTATTCAAATACCTACATGTTATTGTTTTATGGAACAACGCCCTATTCTAATTACATGCGCATCCTTACTGATGCCAAGATGATGCTATTGCTACGGTTGCATCAGATCCGAAATCTCGTGATGTAGCTAGCGCCAGACGGAGAGGAACTAGGTCAATTGTCCTTCTGAAAGGGGTCACCAGACCGTTAGTTTACACTTCAATTGACAGAGCTTTGTAAATACAGGTATTAGCACTAGCACCACGCATGTTAAAGGTAGAGAAGCTGGTAACAGATGCGCTGAATATCTGGACCCTTGCCTCTATTACCGTGGGATATAAAGGAAAATTTTGCTACACTATGAAAGAAAACTTGATACTTTGTCATGTTGCATTCTTTGCCATAACCATGGACTTAGACGCTATGGTAAATGACTTTCCATTTCCCCCGGACTTGCAACAGTGAACAAAGTTTGGATGTCTTGTGTGTATCACTTATTATTTTGTGGATTATTTCTCATTTAATGACTATACAGATGACCCTTGAGAACATATCATACAGCACAACAGCTTTTACTGCATTTTCAGGGTCTGAGGTCAAGTGACCATAACTTAAAACCCACTCATGGGACAGATGGGAACATTTATTGTCATTCTATAAAGTTCAATAAAGCATCTCACCAAGTTTCATCTCCCATATTTTTTAGTCTTAATAAAACAAAATGTTCCCAAATGCCTGAACTATATACGCTCCAGGATTAAGAGCACTACCATGGTAAGTATCGGAGCTTTTCGCAATTACACCTACCTATCTTGATATCAATGGCATGAATTATGAGCATCCATGGAAATAGAATTGGAAGATTTCGCATATTTCATTTCCATTTATATAGTATTGACTATGTTATGTTCGATCATTATATCACGTCGAAGAACATTTCATTCGAAATCTTAAAGATTACCAATGCACTTCATAAGCATCATATTCTTTAAGTAAAGCCTGTAAATTTCAACTTGTGACAATAAAAGTAAGCTCCTTATTCCGAAAAGCCGTTCAGATAAATAAACTATTCCTTAGTATTGCGACCAGGATAAAAACAAAAAAAAATCCAGAATTTTACGAGGCTTGCAGATTTCCCCCCAACCCACCGGGTCCCTGGGTTCTGCCTTGGCGTATAATTTTGTTTCCAAATTATCCACTTCCATCACTGCCTTGGATAAAATTAAAAAGTACATAAACTGAATAATTTTATGACGTCTGTAGCATTGGGACTTTCACTGATTTTTATGACCAATAAAATACTATATAACTTTCGAATTTCTTTGCTACATTAGCCATCTACAACTTGTGATAGTAAATAAATACGTTCATTATTGAATTCAAATCGTTGCTTTCATGCATGGCGTAACTCCCACTTTATCAGGTATCGCTGTCATTACAGTACCAATCAAACTGATGGGCACCGGGATTCTCCTGCCCTTCTTATTTTCCTTACAATAACTAAGATCCATCCCACACACTGCTCCCCAACACCCCCAACATACAACCGAAAAAAAGAAAACTACAGCAGACATTTCGATATAGCATAATTACTATAGGTTACAATAGGGTACCACAAACCCAAGTGTCAAAGAGGCAAATATGTCGTTGCCAAAGCACTTTCAGCTGCGAAGGCTGATAAATCTATGCCAGCCGGATACAGGAATCCATTCATAATATATTGATTCCACGTACGCTGCACTGAAGCATCGCTCTTTAAATAGGAGTTAAATATAACCGGCGAGGCAACACGCATATCTGAATAGGTAACCTGATCCTAGCTATGCTGGTCGACACTCTCCTTTGGACCAGAGACTCTCGCATTTATCATTTGCAAAGGCAATTCGTTTAATATACAAAAGATTTAGTGCCCCTCAGCAGGACTTTACTCTCGTATCCTTTCATATACGGATAAAATTCCTCACCAGTGGACCTCTGCAAGAAACGGTTCCGTTTCTTACGGCTTAAGGCAATTCTAACTATAACGAATCACAAATTTGTGCGACCATAAAGCTATCTTCACAGAGTTCTTAAGTTTTGCAAAATAACTCATCTTAATAAACGCTAGTCACGTTGTTCAAATGCGATCTTGACGGAGGATAAAAAAAACATGGCTCAACGATACTAAAGCTACAGACAGTCTGACTGAAAATCTTCCAGATAGGTTTTAACCAATCGCAGGAGTCCATGCTACACCCTGCGAAAAGAGGAGGCAATAATGACTCCTGATTGACTGAGAGAGAGAGAGAGAGAGAGAGAGAGAGAGAGAGAGAGAGAGAGAGAGAGAGTCATTTATTGTTGGTTATGCCTTTCATATTCTTTTGTAAATGTCACAAGGAAAAATATTTCTACAGCTAAGAAGGAAAGGAATAAAAAAAGTCAATTCCTCAAAGTACCACTTATCTTGATTTGATGTCTCCTCCTTTACATCTTCCAGACCGTCAGGTCGTTCCAGAAACCACTGGACGGACGATATAAAAAGGTAACAGCAGGAGTAACAGATACCAAAGCCTTCATTCCTGTAAACCTGTACACGATCCTTTCCGCCCACTGGTCCAGCAACCTTCTTGGGATAAAAGAGGGAGCACATTCCTTCTCTAGCCTCGGGTTTCTGTACGAATATCAATCGAATGGCTCTGGTGTGTTTCGCATTCATAACAGTGTACACAGCTGGAAATGTACGAATATTGTCAGCAGTGTACGCACTAAAAAAATCTTTTTATTAAATGGTAAAATAAAAGCATAATGATTTTAAGTTTGTACATAAAAATCCTAACATTTTTATAATTATGAATTATATAAGAAAGAATGGAGACTTCATACACTTTCAATAATATGCATGTAACGACCAATGAACCTTAAACTATCAGTTATTCTTTATACATAAAATCTACATGTCGCCGAATGGATGAAAACTTCATAAGTACCTTGCCATCTACATATTACAAAGTATACACACACACACACACACACACACACATATATATTATATATATATATATATATATATATATATATATATATATATATATATATATATATATAAAGGTTTTTTGCCACGAAGGAAAAAAAGGAAAAAAACGAGATAACCAAGTACTTTCGGTCCTGTTCGGACCCTTTACTGAGGGAAACTGATTTTACAGAGAACAACATAGTCAAAAGAAGGCTTAATATACAAACTGATACTACAAGATTAGCCATAAGGGCTATTTTCACTCTACAGAAAGGAGGAGCCACCTGATTCTTCCAGAAAACAGTACATTTTGAAAAAAAAAAAAAAAAAAAAAACTGGAGCATATACAATTTAATATCATGAATTTTTACACAAATTTTCCCAAAATATAATTATTATTAATGAAAAGACGAAAGAAATATACTCGTAAATATATATATATCGAGCAAGAGAAAGAGGGAGAGAGAATATCGAACCAGAGAGAGAGAGAGAGAGAGAGAGTGAGAGAGAGGGAGAGAGAGAGAGAGAGACCTTACCTTACAGACCTTACAGTTCGTTCGGGTTGCCCCAGGTCCCTCAGTGTGAGGCACCTCTAATGTCTACCAGAGAGTTGCTAGTACATCTTCCGGTATATTTTGCATCTTCCAATCTTGGATGGTCTGGGATGCAGTTTAGATATTTGTCGAGCTTATTCTTAAACGCATCTACGCTCACTCCTGATATATTCCTCAGATGAGCTGGCAACGCATTGAATAGACGCTGCATTATCGATGCTGGTGTGTAGTTGATTAATGTCCTGTGTGCTTTCCTTATTTTTCCTGGTATTGTTTTGGGCACTATTAATCTACCTCTGCTTGCTCTTTCTGATATTTTTAGTTCCATGATATTTTCTGTTATTCCTTCTATCTGTTTT
>NC_087202.1:57201474-57211474 GCF_015104395.2 Macrobrachium nipponense | reverse complement strand
GCAGAACGCGAACTGAGAATTCAGGTCACTGCGGAAAAGCGACATCGGAAACCAAGGCCGTGACGTCACCTAAACAGCAAGATCTTCCTCTTATATACCGAAGCTAAGTACAATTCTTTATTCATTCTGGTGTGTGACTTTGAATGTTCTCCATACACAAGATTGATCGTCCATTATTCCGAGGGGTGAGTTATATGTTATTCTTAATCTTCCTTTTTTGCAGGAATCTATCTTCAACTGCGGATTCTCGCCCAGCAGGCCTTTTTATCTTTGTTGCTAATTTTTTTTCTTCCGGAAGTTCTCCAGAGATATCCTATCATATCTGTTTTTAATTTTATCATTTAGGGGGACTCTGTTATTATCTGTAACATATTTTTTCTTATCTCATATTGCATGTGTTTACACAGTGGACGAGTGTATTCATATATATATTTTGATAGGATCGCTAGGAATCGTAGTGATAAGAAAAAAACAAAAGTTACGATGGCCACCACTGCACCCAGTAACCCCGCACCTAGTAACCCAGTTGTTACCTTGGTCAGTGCAAGGTCTGCAATTGTTCCCTTTCAAGGCCGGGTCAACGGGTTCTTGCCTCAAAGTGTCGAATCTTGGATCTCGTCAGTAGATGCTCATTTAAAAGCAAAATGCATTACTGACCCATCCTTACAATTACAGGAGGCTAAAAGTTTCATTGACTTTGCTAAAGGAGATGCAGGTTCGTACCTGAGAGGAGTCTCTTTCCAAGAGGCGGATACATGGGATGAATTTAAAATTAGATTAAGGGCCATAAATGGCGGTGAAGAAGCCTTGGATGTGGTTTTAGCTTTGAGGAACATCCTTAATCTAGGCTCTATGACTCAACTTAACGTTGTAGAGAGGGCGGCACTAATTGCTGACCGGCTGAATGAATATCAGGATAGTTTGCTTACTTCCACTTGGGTTACGGGAAGGAACTTGGCTGTGAAAGATTTTATTAGGCTCACATATTTAACCTGCTTGACAGTTATTTTGCCGGAAGCATTGGTACGCTGTTTTCACAAGAAATTATTGCCCAACAGTACGGAGCTAGACTTATATAAACAAATTAAGAAACATATGTCTAAGTGCACAGATCTGGACCCCTTGCTTACTCAAGTTTTTGCAAAAAATGAAAGTAAACCACAGCAAGTAAATATTGTCAATAATAATGCAGCAGGGGTAACTTGTTTTAATTGTAAGCACGCAGGGCATTTGATTGCAGACTGCCGAACGTGTTGTTGTTCAATTCATAACAGCTCTAGTCATTCTTACAATCGTTTCTTCTCATGTAACCAACAGCAACATAATGCTAAAACCACACAAAATGTTGCCAATGATAATAAGAAGAATCCTTATTACTATAAGAATAAACAGGTAAACAGTAACGCTGTTCAAAATCAGAAACAAACAAATCATGCTTCAGGAAATTCTGTTCCCTGGCCGTCGAACCCAAACTCACAGAGCCAGTCAAATTTTTTGAGTGTGCAAAGCAAACCAAATACCACGTAACTAACTACAGCGGGGGAGAGAATGATGTTGGGTCATTCGTATCAACATCTTTTGAATCAAAAAACAAATTTAATAATCTACAAGATCTATGAGAGACCCAGAATTTTCCTATGAACCACACGACCGAATCCAAAAAACCAGCGCAGGTTCCCATAGACTTTCATCATATACATGCTATTATCAGTAAAGATGAATTACGTCCTACATTGCATGCCGTAAATTTAGAGCACCGACCCTTCACACTGTTTTTTGATTCTGATAGTCCACGTAATATCATGGATTTCCGGACTCATCACATATTGTTCTCGAACTTCCCTATTGAGAAGTCCAGAGTACGGCTTTCAGGTATTGGAAATAATGAATTAAGTGTAGTAGAAGTAACTCATATTCAGTACAAGGTGGGCAAGCGCACGCTTACCGATACCTTTATAGTTGTACAAAACATTGATATGTATCCAGCTGTAATTATAGGATACCCGTCTATGGGTATTCAAAACATTACCTTAGCCCCTGCCAAACACGGCGTGTATATCAAAGGAAAATTCTATAAATCTTCTAAAACCTTAAAATCAGTTTTGGACATAAAAGATACAAACTAGCAAACGCTTACCTAAAGGCATTTGACTTTAGTGCCACTTGAAACTGGCCATTTCATTTGACTCGGGTGGAAGTGTTTGGAATTGTGTTTTGTGTGAAAAGTGGTTTGAACGCTGGCTAAATGTGAAACAGGAACCTCCGTGACATTGCATTCCATATGTAAAGTATGAGAAGCTTAATTATCATTTATCATTCAATATATCTAGTAGCGCACCTAATATAATCAATTGAAGTTCTACAATGAATCAATATGTCTGTGCGTGTACGCACCAGGAATCTATATGATGTCCACACTTATCTGAATTTATTTGAATCATTATATACACACACACACACACACATATATATATATATATATATATATATATATATATATATATATATATATATATATATATATATATATATATATATATATATAATACATACATACATCATACATACATACATACATACACATACATACATATTATATATACTATATATATATATATATATATATATATATATATATATATATATATATATATATATATATATATATATATATATATATATATATATATACATATATGTATATATATATATATATATATATATATATATATATAATATATATATATATATATATATATATATATGTATATATATATATATATATATATATATATATATATATATTATATATATATATATATATATATATATATATACTATATATATATATATATATATATATATATATATATATCTATATATATATATATATACATATATATATACATATATATATACATATATATATACATATATATATATATATATATACATATATATAAATATATATATATACATATATATATCTATATATTAGTATATATATATATATATATATATATATATATATCAATATATATATATATATATATTATTCAGGTAGCACCTATTCTTAATCAGTTACCTTTTATCTTATCACATTTTTGGTACCATTTTATTTCTTAACCATATATGATTTTTAGAATGTAATTCTTGTGTCAGGCAATCATCAGACGTACGACAGTACTTTCTGTTGAATATATATTCTCATGACTAACAGTATATAACTGTCATTGTGTAAGACATGTTATCTTTAATATTAGTATGATATCATATACATTTATCTTGTACGTGGATCTGTATCTTCCATGTATTATTCATTTCTTATGAGTATTTCTATACATCTGATTTTTTTTTATATAATCAGTTGCATATCGTTCCTTAACTACTTGCTGGTAACTATGGGTTAACTATATTCACATTAATTTCTCTATCACACTCCTTTGAATCATATGCAAGTCAAACTTTAAAATTCAGTGTTTGGTTTTGTAGCTGACTGAGCAATTAATGTAAGGGTTACATTTAGAAATACATATATTCCATATGTATAAATAAACTAATGACCTGAGAGGTCACTGTTAAGATAACAAGGAGTGTGATAAAGGTTTATAAACAGGATGCAAGCTATGCTTTGGCGTATTGAATCCGCAGCGCCCTGGTTTGCATTTGCCTGTGATAATCAAATCCATGGTTGTGTCAAACAGGTCACAGTGCTTTGCCTGAAAACCTATTGACCTATCACCCACAGACGTCTACGTGACTTCCTCTCACATGTTCGTCTATCTGTATGTTATGTATTCTGAGCTAAGATGTGCTCTCCTATACCTTTGTAAATGCATTGTAACTTAGAACTCTATTTTCCCTCCTAGAATCGGGTTCTCCTAACCACCTTCTTGCCTTCTACTCAAGAGATGTAGTTTTGCAAATATACCGTTGGTAAGTTATCATCATGAGTTTGAAACATCTCCACCTTTATACCCAAAGAAGATACTGACTTAGAAATTATCGTCGCAATCTCAGACGAGGATGGGAAGTATACCACATGATACTGTTACAGCCTCTGAGAGAGGTCCGCTTCAGGTTTGATATGAAATAAATAAAAAAAAATATTTCAACACCAACAGTGGAAACTGGGGATACGAATATAGAAAGAAACACTAACACAATAAGGTTTATTTACAAGCATACTAACATAGGTAAATGCAGAATGGTATCTCCTATTTACATAAAAAGACATAATCTTACACTGCATGAACTGGGGGGGGAACAGTGAAACCATTCAAATACTTGCTAGTCAATTTGGCAATTCGAAGTGATGGCTTCTCAAAAGGAAAACGGTGATTGCAGACGTCCTCTTGACTCTGTATTGCAGAAAATAGTCTACTTGTAAGGCAGAAAATCCCCAAAACCTCTCGCAGGACCTTTTCTTCTCTGAAGTCTGCCTGACGTCGAGATAACACGGACGTCCCCTCCTGAAGACGACTAGACCAGTATCCAACCAACTCTCGAGCAACTAATTTTCCTGATTCTTCGTCGGTCCCTTTTCTCTCTTATCTCTCACGGATGATCTCTGCTGCTGCTGATCTCTCACTGATAATCTGATCGGTGGCTCTTCCTGAGGATATCTCTCTGTGACTAACTGGTCATCTCTCTTTTACGATCTCTGCTGCTGCTGCTACGACCGTCTTATTTATATGGCACTCTGGGGGCGGAGCCTACGGCGACCGTCACAGACTCGCGAGATTTCCAAAATTTCCTAGATGAATCTAGACAAGATATTGCATCAGAAATCACGGCATTTCTCATGACACATTGGCGCGTGTTGCGCTCCACAACATGCCCGACGATTCCAGAACAGCCGCGAGAACAGGAACCTCCAACACGAGCGTGAAAGCCTCCTTACTGACGAACTTCTCGAAAATGCGTTCTTTCCTTTTAACTTCCTTTGCTATGAAGCAATTACCATCACACGCCCCCCCAAAAGAGAAAAAAAATGAAATCAACTGATTTTATTTTTCTATAAAGAGAAACAAGAATTAAATAGCGGGGAAAGAATTCTGCATAAAGCTTTAATACTTCTCCATTCACTCAACCACTCGTGCCAAAATAGAAAACGGTCATTAGGCTACTCATTCTGAAAACTCTAGAGAGGCTATTATCTATCACATTATCTTTCTCTCTTACTTCTGAAAGACTAAGACACCTCTTGCGTCTTTCTCAAAACTAATTTCTCTTTCTGGGACACAATTACCAAGGGCACTGGTGGCGGCCAAGGTACGGGGCGTTCTTCATAATTCTGAAGCAAATTTACATTTATTGCCTTTGTTCTACTCTTACCCACATTAATTCTATAATGTATATTTCCCCTCTCCTCTAACACTGAAAAAGGACCTTCGAACTTATAAGGTAAAGAGAAACCTTCTTTCTGGACTTGTACCAAAACTTTATCTCTTACACACAAACTTCTCTCTTTTGCTCTAAGATCATGCTTTCCTTCAGTTTCCCCTTTACTTCCGTTCGGGCTTCAGTTCTCTTCCGCTAGTTGCCAACCAACTCTTAATTTGTTTTTATAATACTCATGATTAGTTATGCAGTCATCTCTACCCTTACTTCTAGGCAAACGTCCGAACATATTTATAAATACATTCTCAAAAGATTCTCCTACTGAAGGAATATTACACATCTGAACTCTGGGAATTACATGAATCGGTTTCCCGGCAATTTGATATTCATGACAGCTTAAAACATACCTCTTTACATCATTTTTCATTTTGGGCCAAAAGTACGCCCTACTAATACACTTGAAAGTTTTATTTACTCCCAAATATCCTTGCTCATCATATGCTAACTTCAAAACTAGCTCACGAAGCTTCCTAGGAACTACTAATTTTTTTGTGATTCCCCCTTCACTACCTGACTTCTGTCGAACATAACGACACAAAACTTCGTCCTTTAAACAAAAAGTTTCCTTACACACATCGTCGAGATCATCATCCAGCTCACATTCAAAAATTCGGATTAGTGTCTCATCCTCTCTCTGCAACTTGATTAGCTCATCCTTATCCAAAATGTTAGAGCCTAATTCATCACCGTAACTAGGACTAGATACCGGTACATTTACTACGTTACTCTCGACAGCTACATCTTCCGTTTGGCTATCACTGTCAACATCGATAGAGTCCGGTCTCTCAGCCACACTCATACCAAGATCAACCTCGCTACTTCTATCACACTCGTTCGAATCCACGAACTCACTCACATTCAAATCCATGAACTTACTCTCGTTCGAATCAACGAACTTACTCTCGTTCGAATCCACGAACTTATTCTCGTTCAAATCCACGAACTTACTCGTGTTCGAATCCACGAACTTACTTTCGTTCAAATCCACGAACTTACTCGTGTTCGAATCCACGAACTCACTCTCGTTCAAATCCACGAACAAATTATGACCGTAGTCTACGTCTGTATCTAAACCCGACCTAGTTACTACCATTTCAGGCACTGGAATATTCCTCACAAAAGGATTCACATTCTTGGATAAAGCTAAGTCATTACCGACAATAATGTCAACGCCTTCAATGGGCAAACTGTCCACAACTGCAAGTTTCACTTGCAGTTGTGGACACTACCTGACTTTCTAAATTCAACTTCAACAAAGGACAAAGAACACAAGTGTTAGGAAATCCACCTAACATGACTTTCTCTTCCATATTGATTTCTGCCCTGTTTGGCACACACTCTCTTCTAATCAGTGAGACAGCAGCGCCTGTGTCTCGAAGCAAGACTACTTCTCTCGAATCTACCCCTCCAAGAGAGGAAACTATGCCTTCTGACAGAAATTCACCAAAAATTTTCCTAGTTTCTCTCATCACATCATTCCTACTTGACGAAAGGTTAACTAGCGATACTGGTTTCTTACCGTCCTTCCTTCCTACTGCACAATTTCTCGCTAAATGCCCTTTCCCATTACATCGGAAACAAGTTAATTCTGAGCCACTAGATGCCACCTTACTCTTACAAACCTTAGACGTATGACAAGGTTTTCCGCACATATAACAGGAATAGTCACTTTTACTCGCATTGCTATTACTAGGACTGAAACCTTTACTGTTTTGTACTCTACCAGATGAAGGAACATTTCGTTTCTTACTAACACTCAAATTATGAGTTAGACTATATTCGTCAGCTAGCCTAGTTGCTCCTGCAAAAGATACTTCTCGCCTATCCTCTATATAAAGCTTAATCTCAGGGGATACATTATCTTTGAAGTTTTCTAACAACACTAAGTTCTTCAAACCGTCAAAATCCTCAACCTTAGCAGAAGTTAACCAATCAAAAAACAGCCTATCTAACTTCTTACCGTATTCTACATACCTAATATTTTCATCCTTTCTCAAATTTCTAAATATCTTACGGTACGCCTCCGGTACTAGCCTATACCACACTCAAGAACAGTTTCTTTCACGATATCGTAAGTATCACATTCCTCCTGAGACATGCAATTATCACAGTAAGTGCCCTACCACTCAAAACTGACTGCAAATATAAAGTCCACGTTTCTTTAGGAGAACCTACCCGTTCCATTAACTTCTCAAAACACATGAAATATGTCGTAACATCCTCCTCATCAAACTTTGGTACTAATTTTTAGCACTGCACTCATACCTAACGTATCAGCTCCATTTTCGTTGTCGCTCTTTCTCTCTCTCTTCCTGCTGCATTACCAACATTTCTCTCTCTTGCTGCATTTTCATTACTTCTCTCTCTTGCTGCATTTTCATTACTTCTCTCTCAGCAGCTCTTTCCTCTCTCTCAGCCGCTCTTTCATCTCTCTCTCATACTTTTCTCTTTCTTTCTTTTCAACATACTCACGGAGATCATTCCCCTCTAGACCTAGTAGCTTACCTGACTCAATAAACTCTTTCACCATCTCACTCATTCTGGTTCTTTCTATATTCTCCGTTTCAAACTGTTAAAGTGTTGATAGCCTACGCAAGGTCGCCACAATGTTACGGTGTCGAAATATCCTGGCCAAAGGTCGACACAATGTTACGGCCTCTGAGAGAGGTCCGCTTCAGGTTCGATATGAAATAAATAAAAAAAAATATTTCAACACCAACAGTTGAAACTGGTGATACGAATATAGAAAGAAACACTAACACACTAAAGGTTTATTTACAAGCTTACTAACATAGGTAAATGCAGAATGGTATCTCCTATTTACATAAAAAGACATAATCTTACACTGCATGAACTGGGGGAACAGTGAGACAATTCAAATACTTGCTAGTCAATTTGGCAATTCGAAGCGATGGCTTCTCAAAAGGAAAACGGTGATTGCAGACGTCCTCTTGACTCCGTATTGCAGGAAATAGTCTACTTGTAAGGCAGGAACTCCTCAAAACCTCTGACAGGACCTTTTCTTCTCCGAAGTCTGCTCGACGTCGAGATAACACGGACGTCCCCTCCTGAAGACGACTAGACCAGTATCCAACCAACTCCTCGAGCAACTAATTTTCCTGATTCTTTGTCGGTCCCTTTTCTCTCTTATCTCTCACGGATGATCTCTGCTGCTGCTGATCTCTCACTGATAATCTGATCGGTGGCTCTTCCTGAGGATATCTCTCTGTGACTAACTGGTCATCTCTCTTTTACGATCTCTGCTGCTGCTGCTACGACCGTCATATTTATACGGCACTCTGGGGGCAGAGCCTACGGCGACCGTCACAGACTCGCGAGATTTCCAGAATTTCCCAGATGAATCTAGACGAGGTATTGCATCAGAAATCGCAGCGTTTCTCCCGACACATTGGCGCGTGTTGCGCTCCACAACACGCCCGACGATTCCAGAACAGCCGCGAGAACAGGCACCTCCAACACGAGTGCGAAAGCCTCCTTACTGACGAACTTCTCGAAAATGTGTTCTTTCCTTTTAACTTCCTTTGGTATGAAGCAATTACCATCACACGCCCCCCTAAAAGAGAAAAAAAATGAAATCAACTGATTTTATTTTTTTCTAAAGAGAAACAAGAATTAAATAGCGGGGAAAGAATTCTGCATAAAGCTTTAATACTTCTCCATTCACTCAACCACTCGTGCCAAAATAGAAAACGGTCATTAGGCTACTCATTCTGAAAACTCTAGAGAGGCTATTATCTATCACATTATCCTTCTCTCTTACTTTTGAAAGGCTAAGACACCTCTTGCGTCTTTCTCAAAACTAATTTCTCTTTCTTGGACACAAATTACCAAGGCCTCGGGCGGCGGCCAAGGTACGGGGCGTTCTTCATAATTCTGAAGCAAATTTACATTTATTGCCTTTGCTCTACTCTTACCCACATTGATTCTATAATGTATACTTCCCCACCCCTCTAACACTGAAAAAGGACCTTCGAACTTATAAGGTAAAGAGAAACCTTCTTTCTGGACTTGTACCAAAACTTTATCTCTTACACACAAACTTCTCTCTTTTGCTCTAAGATCATGCTTTCCTTCAGTTTCCCCCTTACTTCCGTTCGGGCTTCAGTTCTCCTTCGCTAGTTGCCAACCAACTCTTAATTTGCTTTAATAATACTCAAGATTAGTTATGCAGTCATCTCTACCCTTACTTCTAGGCACACGTCCGAACATATTTATAAATACATTCTCAAAAAATTCGCCTACTGAAGGAATATTACACATCTGAACTCTGGGAATTACATGAATCGGTTTCCTGGCAATTTGATAATCATGACAGCTTAAAACATACCTCTTTACATCATTTTTCATTTTGGGCCAAACGTACGCCCTACTAATACACTTGAAAGTTTTATTTACTCCCAAATATCCTTGCTCATCATATGCTAACTTCAAAACTAGCTCACGAAGCTTCCTAGGAACTACTAATTTTTTTGTGATTCCCCCTTCACTACCTGACTTCTGTCGAACATAACGACACAAAACTTCGTCCTTTAAACAACAATTTTCCTTACACACATCGTCGGGATCATCATCCAGC
>NC_087202.1:57191474-57193974 GCF_015104395.2 Macrobrachium nipponense | reverse complement strand
GGTCCGATAAATTACCTTTTCTTTACTAATAAGCTTTATAGCTATCTGACATTTTTTTTTTTTTGCATATAACTCGTATAATCTGCTACCTTTCAAAGGGTTGAATGGTTCCTTTTTAACACTATTTTTCTTTTCCTTTCACTTTGACATTTACTTGTTTCCGTTGAGCATGGACGGGTCATCACTGCGTTACAAGTGCTAATAGTTCATTTTCCTTTGTTTGGGATAAGCCACACTAGGAACCCCAGTCACGAAAACTCGAAATAACGAATAACAACGTAATGTCAACACGGACAGTGAAAGTCCAAAAGGAAAAAAAGAAGATGGAATATGAGAGAGACAACTTTCATCATCAAGAAATTAAAATTTCAGGTTTTTATGTTGAGGTGCATATGGTCGCGCGTATTCAGCTCAGACTGTAAACATGGAGCACAAAGCAAACGAACACAATCCATGAAGGTTTAACATTTGCGATTTAATCGTTCACGGAAGTGTTGGTCGCTCCATTTCCTGAAATGGTTTCAAAAAGAAAGACGGAAAAAGCTTGATAGTCAAATAAAGACAATTTCAATTACTTCCCTTTCTTCTCATAAGGTTTCTGATTCCTCAAATTCCCCTCAGCAAAAGTTTCAGATGAGGGAGCTTCCAGTTTTATTCTACTGTCACTTTTTTTCGTTAATAAGGGGTAAGGGTGGATCTACAACTTCTCGGAATACGGAAATGAATTTTTGCTCGAACAGTAAATGGATTTGCGTTGGGTCTGGGTAGTACTTTCATCATTCCTCTTCATAAAATGGAGTTCGTGCATGCAACTGGGGGTATTTAGTAAACCTGGCACAGTGTTTGTATAGGAAAGTTATTCAAACAGTATGGGCCAAAAACCCGACCACAGAGAGAGAGAGAGAGAGAGAGTGTCCAAAACAGTTGTTACTTTAAGCGAATTTATCAATGACTTTGGCAATATATATAACGACATTATCAAATAAATATTTATTAAATAACACATTATTTGGTATTATTGCCAGAGGATATACGCAAGAAAATTTGGTAAAATTATCATTGAAAAGTGGGTCACTGGAATATTGCTTAACCTATCACTATTTACTTAAAATCCTGTGATCCTCAGATTAGTCTTCTGACTATTCAGTTCTTAAAGAAAAATTCTTGGTGAATATACTGGTAAGTTACTACTGTCTCCATTGAAGTAAAAAAAAAAAATATGGTTTCTTTCTAATTCCCTTCTATTCCTGGTGTGCTCGTCTACCACTATTCCAAACCACAGTCTCTATTTCACCCACTCTGTAAATGTGTTCGAACGGAAAAATTATGTAAGTGTTACAACCAACAATTATGATTTCCAGACCGTTAAGCATGGTAATGGAATTGTAAGTGGAGCGTGATTATCATCGAAATCCTAGGTGAATTACTCCCATGAGCTACATTAGTAAATAATGGAAAAAATGATCTGATGTGTAGAAATCTAAATGTTGATAACTTGATCTCAAATGAATACCACAACTTCATGTTGCTTTGCCCTGCACTGCAGAATGCCACACATATTTTACTTATGCACACGCTTAAATTTACATGCATTTATTTTTACATAAAGACTAAGCTGGGCGTCTAAAATGAGCCTAACAGACAACTGTCACCAATTTATTCTTAGTTTAACCTGTAGTATCAAGAAACGACAACTACAATAACCTAAACAGAAACATCATACATACATGTCCGACCACCTTCTCTGTCACTCTTGCAAGTATTATCAGGCTTCCTAAATGCTACAAATATTTGCACTAGCACTTGAAGGCATCCTTGTGCCTCGCCCTTGTATTAATTTCCACCTTTAACCTTCTTGGAAGTGAGTCGTCTCCCATTCTTTTACCAGAGACAAACCACCTCATCTTTTCATGTGTATCAATCTTTCAAACATCGTTACGGCTCAAAAAAGCTGACCTTTTCATTCGTTCGACTTCAGTTATATTTGGGATGCAAATGAGAACAAGGTAATGAACGTGTAATTGTCATAAGTTCAAGTATTAAACACAAGCAACCTCTCTTCGTGCTTTCAAACCAATTTGGCAGTGAATTTGATGAGAAAAGGAAATTCTCAGGTTAGGCTGCTGTGCGTTTTTCTTTGTCTTTCTTTGATTCTTTCTTCCTTTCGACTACCAAACTTTGAAATCCTCTCCATGATTCCATTTTTCATGATCCCTATAAGCTTCACCTTTCAATGACGCTGTTTAATGCCCACTCCCTTTGGTATATTTCCATTCAATTTTCACATCCTGTTGTCCTCTTCATACCTAAAATAACAATAAACACATACACAATATAAATACATATATACACACACACGTGTATATATATATATATATATATATATATATATATATATATATACACTCTCGCTCTCTGTATCAATGTATACATATTTATACATACATATATGTGTGTATATGTATATGTATGCATATATTGATACGGAGAGCGAGAGCTA
>NC_087202.1:57168974-57186474 GCF_015104395.2 Macrobrachium nipponense | reverse complement strand
GATGTTCGGTCCATCTTTTTACCCGGTCACAACCCGTCAGTTGCAAAGTTTCTGTATATATCTATTTTCTTTTCATATAACCAATAGAGAGTTACTTGTCTCCTGCACTCTCTCGACAGCCAAAGTCATAGAACTATCTAACATTGAAATTACTCAGAAGTGTCGAGAGTACCCAGTTGCTATGAAATCTCTTTGTCCTGATGAAATTCGTTGACAGAATCTTGCTGGAACGCTAGGTTACATCCATATTTACAATAATTAAAGAATAAACGGCATAGTGTTTGCGATCACACGTAGTCAAGTACGATTCGGTCTTTCCCAATGGGGAGTACACCAAATCCTCGTGACTGGATTGGATTGCAAAATTTTGGTTCAAAAGGAAATCACTGGTATAGATCAATCTTTCAAGAGGTTTTCGTTGGAAATATAAAAATTCTATCATTTTTGAAATCTACGCAGAGGTATCTTAAAGCAAGGCTTGTCATGTAAGATTTACTCCCTGACCTGTAAAAGGAATATGAAGTGTTCATCCATTTTAGAAAAAAGTAGTGCATGGAGATGCCAGTCTACTTCCGCCAATTTTATTCTCGGGACTGAGTCGCTGAGTGAATTAATCGACGAATCTAGCCGAAGCCAATGAACGGTTCTCGAGACATTTTCCTAATACTTATACATGCCGAGGTATTGTTTCATCCATATTTTTGATGGGAGAAATTAATAGAAAATAGAGATGAATTTGTTTATTACGAAAATTATAGAAAAGTCTTTAAATTCTTAAAGAAATCGTGCCTTGCAGATTGCCGAAAGCACCGGAAGATAAAAAATATGAATCTAATTTTGTTAGGAATTCGAAAAAAAAAACCAGCATTCTACAGGCAGAAGAAAATCCGATTGAAACGCTTTTTAACGTTCACCAAAGAAACAAATATTTAACAAGAAACTACTTCATGCGAGTGAAACCTTATAAAATAACTTTTTAAGTGCTGAAGATTGAACGTACAAAAACATATACAAAAACCAGTTCCCAGAAAAAGTTATGCACTGTACCGGACACATTCCTCCTCAACAAAAAATACACATTTTGCAAGGGAAGTAGAGCAGGAAGTTGAATTAGAGGGAACAAAATTTTTGGATTAAAGATTCCAAAGGGGCCAGAGTAAGGGGACCTAGATTTAAGGGAATGCGAAGTGAGGAAGGTGAGAGGGGAATAAGTGAGATAACTATGAGTATGGATGAGGGCGAAGGAAGGAGGGGAGCCTGGGGAGTGGGTCCCACAGGAGGATATGAGGATATTGAACCAAGAAATTCTGGAAAATGAAAGGAACAGGATGGAAATTTTGTCGTATCTTTGTGGAAGAAAAGACACACGACAATTAACAAACTTTATTATGTGTATTTTTGCACTATAATTAAGAGTTAATTAAAGAATTTTTCTCAAAGAAAACTTCGCTGTTTTGTCTCCTAATAAACGTGATTAAATAGGAAATGTTTCTGGCCCAGAAAACTTCTAAAAGTATGGAATGAGCACAAAAAGTTCTGAAAAGTACGCTCAAAACTAGGGAAAACAATTATATTAGATTCCTGAATAATGTGAATTATAATTTCCATGATATATGCAAAAAAAATCAAGGAACTAAGGAGGGAAAATAAAACAATATAAATGCAAAACTGGAAGGGGGAAAATAAATATAATGAAATTCAAGCTGAATTTGCAATTTTCGTTACTGATAAGATGTGGGCAGTACAGAACATTGTTTCTGCTCGACCAAAGTTGTTTACCAGTTTCATTACGCTTCTGTTTTTATTTCTTCTAGTTTTTTATGTATTTTTATTTCAAAAATTAATCACCAGCTATGAAGGTAGGCTTGGAAAGCAAATTGATATTCACATGATTTTCCATTTTTTTTCCTCTATGTCCTCTATTTTCATCGGTTTCTTTTTCCGTTTTTTTATTTATTTTTATTTTTTTTTTATTTTGAAAGGTTCTTTCTTTTGGAACCACTGGTAATCTCCGTCTCCCTTTTACGTTGACATCCACTAAGTAAGCTCCTAGAAAATTAAAACGAATTCTAAAGCATGGCACTGCATCTCGCTGACGGCCGACATCGTGCATCTATCAGAAGAATTGAGATCATCTCTATTCTTTTAGATACTTCAGGTCTGGTATGAATAATGAAACTGCTTGTGAGAGAGAGAGAGAGAGAGAGAGAGAGAGAGAGAAGAGAGAGAGAGAGAGGAGAGAGAGAGAGAGAGTCAATAAATTCAGTTCTCCGGAATCCTAATGGGACAAGCACTCACCCTCCACTTTCGTTTCAACAAATATTTATTTTGGTTCCCAGTCTTACAAGATGGCTCTTCCATTTCCATTTTAACTGGGGAAGTTACATGAAGTTATTTCAAGCCTTCAGAAATATATAACTGAATATCTGGGTAACAAACAGAAGGAAGATTTGGCTCGACCAGTGGCATTCGACAGGAAGCGGCAGCGAAACGAGTTCTCTTGACTGCCTTAAAGGTAGTCATCAAGGATTCGAGCAGTAATTTGACACTTCAGGAATACTTAGAGGAACGGAAAGGTGGATGTGGGTTTCTTGTGAAAACGCCCACTTCAGTTTATCATTTTCTTTCGCTTTTTTTCCCTACACCTACAAAATTACTTGCCTTCACTGTTTATGAATTAACAACACATACCTGGGTTATCTTTGCTTGTCGAGGAATACCCAAACTCATGCTCGGATATGATCTTCAACAATATCCATGTCCAACTAGCAGTTAACTACTCCTGCACTTCAGAGTCATCTCCAGGACATGTCAAACGCTGCTAATGATGTTTTCGTATCATAAAGAGCACGAATACTTATATATGAAAAAAATCGGCCAGCCGTATAGTATTTTAGCCTGAAAAAGAAATTTAGCCTCCAGGAGAATGACTGAATTCAGAAAAAATAAGCACTGCAAGCATGACCATCGTCCCTTCTTTCCCACCGTTATATTAAGGGGTCGGTTGCCTGATGCGCCTTCTACACAGCAGACATCAGGCATCGTTTATTGTTTGGTAAAGGGGTTTTTACGACCGCATGCCCTTGCTGTCATCAACCACAGTTATTGGCGGTGGGACTCGCCTTTGACTAAAAAGTCCACCTGCAAGACAGCAGCTTCCAGAGTTATTGGGAGTGGGCCTAGCCTTTTACTAAAAAGTAAGACTGCAAGGGAGCAGTTTCCACAGTTATTGGCGGTGGTCCTAGCCTTTTACTAAAAAGTAAGACTGCAATGCAGCAGCTGTCCTTTTAGTCGCCTTTTACGACACGCAGGACCTACGGTGGTAGTATTCTTACACCCCTACCACAGGGTCAACCCTTAGCGAGACGCTAGGGTACAAGAAAAAAGCGAATTAACACCAAAGCATCATTACAAAATAAAAAAAGCAAACCAATACTATTGAAATGGATGATATGTGAAAGTGAATTAGAATCTGTGAAATAAGTGGAGAGAAAAATAATTACAAATATGAAGGTGGTGTTGCTGCAAACTAATTGTATCGGGTGAATGTTCAGGATTTATTGAGAAGAAAAGATGAATAAATTCTTTTTATGTTTGACTGTTAATGACTTTTCACAGACCAAAAAGTGCAAAGGATAAATAGATATATATTGCAGTTTGTGTTTTGAGTATGAAATTTGGCAAAAGTGCTCATTTTAGCCCCCACTTTTGAAAACTCTGGGTGTCCACGCAAACTCTCAATATGGCTGCCAGTTTTCAAGATGTTCGATAGTTGTTTCGATTTCTGACACTTTCAGTAAATCATTGCTGAAAAAAAACACATCAATCACTATTCAGACAATGTCTTCCTGGGTAGAAAAATTAATTGAAAACATCACCAGAGCACCTACTACTATATTTAACATTGTGATAAAGATGGTGTACAAAATGTCCGCCAGGAAACACTTTGCGTAATAAGTTCTCAACTAAGTAAGTATCTCATCTATGTTCGAGCTCTGTCTCAATGTCTTAGTTAAGCCTGAAATGAACACAAGATTTTAAAGGCTCCTGTATCTGAAGCATCATTTGTAAAATTATAGTTACACCTCACGTGATGATTACATAGCACATTTGCAGCTACACATAGCTGTGCGTAAGCCCAAGCCTGTAGCATTTGTACCTGCTATGGCAACCAGACTCGCAGCTATATTTTGTAAGCTGTTCACAATTCTTTGCAATGGGGGAGTTGGGGGTCCAGAAGACTTTCCAGTCTCCGCCAATCTTTTCCTGACCCCAGTCAGCTGGGCTCTGTGTTTCTGGCTGGTGCAGAATTGCCTGACCCCATACAAAACCTGCCTAATATGCTCAACGTTTAGTGTGATGAAGCAGAGCTGCTCTGGTTTGATGGATGGTTTAATCTGGACTCTGCTTTCTGGCAAACAAGTCAAGTCCAGCCTCATTCATATTGTCAACAGTGCTCGACCTGTCATCCATGAGGATCACAAACTTCTCCAGAATCTTCAAATCACTATCACCGATGGTTGGTGGGTACTTGCTGAGTTTAGAAAATACTGGAGTGGTCTGGAAAATAACCCATGTCTTCCATGCTGCTTTCTAAAGGCTTAGACCGCATCACAACCTGTAACTACATGGAAGAACGGCATACCTTTAGACTTCTCTTGACCAACATTGTTGTACAGGTTGTGAATGCCAATCCATCAAAGACTCTGTCCTTATCCAAATGTGAGCCACAGCTGCTGCAGACCCATTGTCTGCAGAGTTGGGAACACACTCAGGCCAGTGGCAAGGAGATCTGTGTTATTAGCATATCTGGCATGGACAAAGGTGTGCCTGTCTGACTCCTCATGAGAACATTTGTCCAGTTCAAATAGGCCCATTTTGTGAGTGCTAAGTGCTTGGGTTCCCTCGGTCATAATAGTTTCGTGCAGGCATCTGAGCAATCTTGTCTGCCAGGAAGTGAAACAGCTCTGACTTGTTGTCACTGTGCCTAATAAAGTTTTGACACTTTGAGGGAATGCTGTTTTTTTCTGCCACTTTGCGTCTGCTTTCAGACTTGATGAACTATACACATCAATGACAATATGTGTTAACTTGTACGCATTAGCCTAGGCACTAATTCTTGGCAAAAAGTAAAGACCTGCATAGTCTGTAAAAGTCTTAGATCTTTTGGTGGCAGTGCTGGGACCAAAGCCGAACCATCAATGATTATGTTATCTGCCTCTGGCTTTTGGTCTGGAAGTAAGATGTGTTTCTCAAGTAAGAGGGCGAGTTGGGACCTCTGACAGCGGTAAATCTGTTCACCCTCACTCAAAGATGCAGGGAACAACTGATTCTCGTGCTGAAAGAATTCCTGCAGGTCTCATTCCCTACTTTGACCAGAAATGAATAGCTTGGAGTAAAGATGACATCCTTCTTTCAGCTGTTTCTGTTGTGATGATTCTGTAACAGGCTTATTCTGAGAGAAGTAGTCAAGACTGTTCTTCCTGATAGGCTTGTAGAATGAGGTTGGATTATAATAATAATAATAATAATAATAATAATAAGAAATAATAATATAATAATAATAATAATAATAATAATAATAATAATAATAATAATAATATCCTTTATTTCGGTTCAAGACCATATACAATGAACATACAAAATACACAGTAACATACACAATCTAGATATATGAGTCAACATGATAGGAAAAATTGGTAATCGGCACTTATCCACAAAATAGCTGAGGTAGCATAAAAGATAGTAATCATAATACTGGTAATAGTAATAATATTGGTGAGAAAAAAAAATGCATCGAGAGTTATAACAGTTAGTGCACAAATTATATAGCTTAAATTTCACTAGAGACCTTAGGTGGTTACAGTAGTCTGGTCCAGAGGGCTAAATACATAAATTGAATGTATATATATATATATATATATATATATATATATATATATATATATATATATATATATATATATATATATATAAAACTTTAACTTGATAGTAATCACAGAAATAATGAAAAAATAAAATATCAGCAATAAATATAATAATGAAAATCTGCAGATGACATCTTGCTAATACAGAGATTAAGTCCTTTAGGGGACAAAGGCCTCATTTTCACATCTTTCCCACAATTTAGATCTTCTTCTTGCTTCACTCCTTAGGATGCTTTGTATGAACGAGTTGCCGCTGTTTCTCACTCGGGTTACCAGGCTGGACATTGTTCGCCGTACAATGATTTTTAAATTGTCCAGGTGGTTTTCTAAGAACATCTGTGTGGCGGAGTGGTAGCGTGGAGTGTTTGTGAGGCGTCTCAGAATGTCATTGTGCACAACAGTGATACGTCTCATGGTCTCTCGGGTATAGTTCGTCCAGAGGGAACACCCATAGATACTGTAACAGTACGAGCGGAAGAGCAGCAGTTTCACGTCTCGGTGACAGAAGGCAAACCTCCTTGCAATCATGTTGCCAGTTGCACATAGTTTACGACGCCTCTGTTCAATGTCTGCCGTATCTTTTAGGTCGTCGGTAATAATGTGACCCAAATACGGAAATTCGCGCACAAATTCCAGCCGATGGTTTCCGAGGAAAATTTGTGGTTCTGCAATATGCTTAAGCGATCTCGGGAGAAGCGACATGCACTGGGTCTTGGTTTCGTTGTAGATTATATCAAATTCTCTGCATATTGGCGGCAAGTGTCGATGAGTCGTTGGAGGCCATGCACTGATGGGGAAATCAGAACCATATTGTCGGCGTAACAGATGGTTGTTTATAGTTGTTTCATTGACAGTGCATCCGATTGGGAGTGAGTTCAGTTTGACATTCAAGGCATCTGTGTACGTATTAAACAGGTATGGAGAGAGAATGCCCCCTTGCCGAAGCCCGTTTAGGGAGCCGAAGCTGTACGATAATACGTTGCCCCATTTGACACAGAATTGCTGTGTGGAGAACCAGCAATGTAAAATGCCAATTAGATATAGGGGTGTGCCCATTTTATGCAGCTTCAGGAATAGCTTCAGGTAGTTTACTCTGTCAAATGCTTTTCTCATATCTACGAAACACAGGAAAACCGGAGATGCTGATGATAGGTAGTAGTTCAGCAATTCTTTCAGTATGTAGATGCAGGTGTCGGTTGAGTGGTTTGCTTTAAACCCGAACTGGTTGTCAGTGGTGTGTAGAAAGGGGAGAAGTCTCACAAGAAGAACCGACTCAAGTATCTTTGATGCGATCGTTGTGATTGCAATTGGCCGGTAGTTGCCAGGGTCAGCTGCATCCTTTAGCTTGTTTTTGATTAATGGTATCAAGTGAACTAAGAGTAGGGAGTCTGGAAGAAACTGGTGAATTATGCACGCATTGAATAAGGCAGCTAGCAAAATGTAAATTATCGGATGGCAGAATTTGAAAGCCTCTGCGGGAAGACCATCACAGCCGGGCGATTTATTATTAGGTATGCTGTTTATGGCATCGCTGATGTTACCTGGCGTAATACGGTCTGCAAAATGAAATTGAATGTTGTCATTAAGGAGGTTATCTACCTCGCTTCAGGAATCCTGATCATTTATGCAATTCAGGATATTGTTGAAGTGATCACCCCACATCCTTGCGATAGCCTCGTCTCCGACTGCTTCCCCTACTCTCTGTGATAGCTTTTTAGTTTTGGGATTTAAGGACTGGATATCTTTCCAAAGACGAGGGTAGTCACCAGATTCTACGTTTCTAGACATTGCATCGGCTCTTAGTTGTTTTTCATTTAACCTGCAGTGCTTAAGAGCAAGTTTGAATTGCGCTCTCGCCTGCCTCATTAGTAATGCAGTGTGTCCTTCCCTCGGCCTGCCATTTTTCCTCCACAGTAAAAACATTTCTCGTGAGTATGTATACAGATCCTTAACCAAGTCATTCCAACCAGGTATATTACGAGAATTACCTTGACGAAATCTAAAGGCAGTCCTGCCCGAAGCAAGCATAGCGGAGATTATGTGCGAATAGAATTCATTCAGATCCCTCTTGTGGTGGTCATTTCTACATTTTGTGTTGGTACACAGTAAGGCGTCAGCCGGTTGAATTATTGACCGCAACCTGGTTTCCGTGGTCGCCCTAAAGTATCTGGCTTTCTGTTGGTTTTTAAACTCCCAGTTAACCGCTGGAGGGCGGTCAGTTAGTGGGTTCACGGTAGGGAGGGATGGGGTTCTGAATGACACTTGTAATGGGATGTGATCGTAGCCCGTTGCAAGATCGTAGCGAATATTGCAGGTCATAATAGAATCATGAAGTTGTGGAGATGTGATGCAGTGGTCCAGCCAGGAGGTTGTAATTGCGTCCGCTCTATTATGTACATATGAGTAGGAGGAGGGAGGGAGGAGCATTACATCGCTAATTTGGAGAGCATGATTTTGACAGAAGCGAGTAAGTTCATTATAAAATTGTTTTGTGGGGTGAGAATTAAGGTCCCCTATTATACAAATATGATCAGCAGGAGAATCTTGAATAATACTGGGTAACTCCCCTAGGATCATGCAGTAATGATCAACATTATTGTTATTTTCCCATGGCATATAAACATTAATTATTAGGATTTTAGAGTTCCCTACTGTCACTTGAAGCCCAAGCAATCTGTCACTCCTGTAGGTCATGACCTTTATCATATTGTCTAACGATTTGTGCCACAGGAAAGAAAGTCCCCCTTTCGGACGACCGGCTATGATTTGATCTGTAACTTGCATCGATGAAGTTGAGAAGGTTCTGAAGTCTTCATGAATTGAATCGCAGATGGCAAGGTCATGAGGCCAGAGGAGCGTTTCTTGCAATGCAATGATGCCGTTGAAATTTTTGCAGAGCATGTTTAGGAGAGGAATGTTCCGCTTGAGGCCAAAAATATTCCAAGAGATTATGTTTAATGTATCCATGGCTACTCACGAAGATGGGAGATGAATGCGCTGATCATTTGGGTGGATGGGGGGTTATCCAGGGGGAGTGGGCAGTCACTCGCCGTGGGCGGTTTGGCTGGCAACTTGCGGTGGAAATGACCCTGGTTGGAGTGACAGTAAGTTACCCTGGGGGTGGTTGGTCCCGGATTAGGTTATATCTTGAAAATAATATATTAGGACCGAAATTCTCGCCTTTAAGAACGTCGAGGTGTTGAAATAGGCAGGTAATCCTGTAAGCCACTTTATGTTTATTTCTACATGGGAGTTCGTGAGAGATAAGTGGGTCAGAGCCAGTGAGAAACTTGACTCTCTCCACTATGGCATCCAGCGTCACCGATGAGCGCAGATTGTGAATTGCTACGTGACATCTCTTCTCAGGTGTCGGGCGAGGTGAAACGCGAATGTTGGGCTCCGGTCCAGCGGCCAAACGAGAGCATCTTCTCTTCTTTCTACTTGTTTGTATCTGCCAGCCGCTAGACCCCTCAAGATCACTCTCATCTGCATCTACGATGGGGGGTTGGCGGGGAGAGACAGGGTGGGGAGGATCACAAGGGCTGGTAATCATCACCGGAGGTCTATCTTCCACCGGAGGCACTGGGGAGGGAGGGGAGGTTGGGGGACCAACTGTCTCCTCAGAACGGCCTACAGGTGAAGGGGGCACTTCCGTGTTGCTGGGAGGCGAGGAAAAACTGGATGCCGCATTCATAGGAGTTTGGTGGCTATCTGTGCGATTGTCAATCGATCCCTGCACTCCTTTGATCGCATCCCAGATCCGTGTGAGATCATTTGTTTCCACCGTTTTAAGACTGTCTAGGGAATCCTGCAGTCCTTTGATCACGTCCCAGATTCTTGATAATTTATCATTTGTCTCCTCGATTTTTTCTGAGTTTTTTCCCATTATTTCTGAGAGGGATTTTGCTGTTTGGAAGGCCTTTTCTGCCGTGTGGTACACCACGGGTAGGCTTAGGTCAGCGGGCCCCTTTGGAGGCAGATTGTAAGGGTCATCGGCGTAGATTATCAGCAAAGCCTTTCACAAATTTCTTGCACTGGGACTTTCCTTTCTCTAAGTGAGTATGAACAAGCTCAGCTGAGCTAGGATGATCAACATGCTGAGTTACTAAAGATGAAACCACCACCTAAATTATATAGATTTGCAGACTATTATGATGGACAAGGAGAAATTTATCCATGCCTATTGAATCGTGAGAAGCGATTTCTTAAAGTTTTTGGCTGAAATATTGAATGTCATCGTTCTTTATATATGCTATATGAGATCTTTAATAGAAATAATTTTACTTTTGATTGGCCATTCTGCCTAAAATGTGTATAACCGAAACAAATGCATAAAAACATGACCAGAGGCTCATGAGTCCCATGGTAAAACCATCTTGATAAACGGGAGCCATTTTGGAATTTTGAGTGGAATCCCAGTTATTTACAAAACGTGGCCCATGGAGACGATATGTACCAAATCTCCTGCTTGTATCATTAACTGAAGTATTTTAGTGAAAAAATTATTATATTTGCTGCACTAAAAGATTTATTCAGTTATTTAGACAGTTTTAGGGATTAGCTGAAAAAGCGATAAGTGAAACCAATAAAGTAACAGACTTATTTCCAGGAAGATAAAGATAGTAGAGTGGAAAACTGCAAATGGAAAGTTGCCAAAACTCCTGACTAAAAGTAGATTAATGCACGATATAATCCATTTGGGTTGTATAAGAAGATAACGCCAGATGAAGGACCAGGATATACAACCAGACACAACTGTTTTGCTGGATTTTCTCCATTCTGTTGCTGGCAGAAGGATGGGGATAAGGGAGCCAAGGGAGCAGGGGTCGCGTTTGGTAACAATAACCAAGAACTTATATCAAAAGATTCAATAGCAGAGGCATGGGTAATGTGCAAATGCGGAAATGGAAATACACAACTAGAAAGGATTGAGATAAGGATTCCCTTATTTTAGTCATCGAATGAACGAACTACTAAAATGATGTAAAAAAAAACACAGGTTAATCTAAACCAAGAGACGCGACGAACAGACAATGATGATGTCTAACTTGAGCGAAGGAAAAACAATCCTGACCAATCATACAATCGAGGTAAAAAACACTTTATTTTCCATTACCATATAAAGACATAGACTTGATGGTATGGGTCAGGTTTCACGAAAGCCTCCGTGAGAGGCGTATCATTGTAATATCAAACCCCTTTGATCAAGATCACATACAAGTCGCTATATATATAGCGCTGAGTTAATGGGATGACTTATGCCATCAACCTCTTCGAGTCTGTTACTTGGAAATATTATAATACTTCTCTACTAATAACGTATTTTGCGTACTATAGCCAGGGCAATCAAAACGCTTGAATCTATTTAAAGAAAGACTTTAACAGTTATAAACAGTTCATCGTTACCTTGTTTCATTCGTGGAAAGATAGTGAACAAAGAGGAAGAGCAAAGAGAGAGAGAGAGAGAGAGAGAGAGAGAGAGAGAGAGGAAGGCGAACTAGATAAAAACCAAAGAACAACTGCGAAAAAAGATCCATCTAATCGCCCTAATACTGATCATCAAAACTGTTAAGAAACAAAACGTCCAAACTGCAAAAGGAAGATGATAACCAGATTTTCCCTTTCTAATTAAAAATAACTGAATGAATCTGATGAATATATGCAGAATACAAATCGTATCCAAAAACTAAACTTTGCAATATATTACTATTGAGTAATGGATAAAACACGTTCGTGCTCCCATGTTCATGAAATTACGCATAATATTGTTATTAAATTATTCGAAAAATTTTTAATATACAAATAAACATTCTACCTCAGCTATGCGAGAAGAGCATATCTCCATTTCTTGCTTCCCAGACCTAATCCAACTGAGTAATTCTTACTTATAAATGAGAGAGAGAGAGAGAGAGGGCATCAGAATGAAATTCTGAGAAGAAAAAGTGAACTGCGCCTTCTGTCAGGCAGAACCGAGTGGAGAGGATGAACGGTCTTTTGCACTTGGATAAATGACAGTGGAATAAGCGCTGCTGTTCCGTCGGAATGGATTTTAGGATAAAACGGCTCTTCTGAAGTTTAAAAAATCACGGACTCCTCATGAACTATTCAGAGGAATCAGAAGAATAGGGAATACTGAACTGAACGACCGAGAGATAGTGGAAGTGTGAGTTGTCGGATAATTAGAGGTATTACACTTCTGCCAACCTACTATAAGGTAGTAGCACTAGCCAAGTTTACAGCATAAATTAGAACCTTACATAGAGACTGCGTTGGGCGAATATCAATGCGGATTCAGGAAGGGAAGATCAACAATTGACCAGATTTTTACTGTAAGACAGATAATGGAAAAACACTGGGAGTATAATAGAGATATGTGGCAGGTTTTTGTAGACTTTAAGCATCCATAGACCATCATGTGGAATATTATGAAGGAATTTGGTATACTAGAAAAGCTTACAAACTTGGTAAAAGTATACTACAAGAATAGTAAGAGTTGTGTCCAAGTGGGAAGGAAGAGGACAGAAAGTTTTGAAATTATAACAAGTTTGAGACAGGGATGCCTTTATCTTCAATGTTGTTTCATCTAATCTTAGAGAAAATAATGCGAGGTATCGAGGAAATGGGGGTGAGCTCATCTTTGGAGATACATATGCCAAAGTCCTTGCATTTGCAGATGACGTTGATTTCTTAGCTACAGATTTAAAATATAGAACGTTTTTATATAGCATTCAAACAAACTGCTGCCTGAGTGGGACTAGAGATCGGTGGAAGTAAAGCCAAAAGGATGAGACTGTCAAAGAACAACCAACAACCACAACAGCAAGAAAATGTGGGTGATGTTGAGAACATGAGTTTAGATATCCAGGTAGTATGTTAACATCCAGAAATGAGATGGAGAAGGGGGTTCGGGCTAGAATTACAGCAGGGTACATGCTTTTTCAGTCTACATCATCTTTTAAAGAACAAAAAGATCACAAGGTCTACCAGATTAAGAAATTACAACACCATTATCGGGTCAGTAGTACTATACGGTTGTTAAACACGGACAGAAGAAGAGAGACTACTGGTTTATTAAAATAAAATTTTACGTAGAATAACAGTCCAATTTACGATATAAATGACTGTGTTTGGAGAAAAAGGCGCAACAATAATGTGAGAGATTTAACCAGACAACCGCTAATAACTGACTACGTACGATCGCAAAGGATACGGTGGGCTAGACATGTGGTTAGAATGGAAGAGGGTATAATGCCTAAAGTGGTTATGGAAGAGTCAGTAGAAGGGAGAAGAAGACTCGTGGGGAGACCGAGGATGAGATGGAAAGGTAATGTGGTCAGAGATCTAAGAAAATTGGGAGTGAATTGAATTAAATATAGAATTTAGGCCAAAGTCATTCAGTGCTGGAACGTGAATTGACAGTAAAAGGTTTGAAAGGTGTAACAGGAGGAAAACAACTGTGTAGAAAGAATGGAAAGTAAGATGGAAGAAAGAGAATATGAAAGGAGGTACAGTAAATGGAACGAAAGGGGTTGCAGCCAGGGGCCGAAGCCACGCTTCAAAGAACCTTCGGGGGAATTGGGAGTGGAGGAGGATCCTGAGAATAACTTGAGAGATGCAGCACTCAACAGGGAACGTGGAGAGTTCTGGTGCAAGCGGCCACGGGCCACCAAGAGGCCCGAGAGCTACCGGAGTGAGTACCTTGATTTCTACCTTACTTTATTAATCTTTTGATGTCTTTACCGTTTTCCACTTTTACCTAAACCTTATTTGTTTGTTTAAATGAAGTAATATTACCGTCCCTTCTGGTGAGACCTTTAATATATATTACAGGGGAGCAAAGGGGATGTTATTCTAGCACCTTCCACAATTAGCTCAAAGACTATCAGTCAGCAACATCAGGCAATAGTTAAAGTGTACCTTTCACATTACAAAGCATGACTAATTTCTTCTTGGTACGCCACAGAAAAACTGAACAAAGGAATGATAAATTTTCAGCCATAAATGGCATATTGATGACATAAATAAATTTTCAAATTGCTCCCTACATACAGCGACGAATGAAGATCCTCCACGACATTGGAGTACCTAGTAAAGAAGCAATTTTTCGCCATCAACAGGGTCGTAATCGTGAATTCCATCTACTTAAATATAAGTATGTGCTTCCTATAGCTTTTATAACTTGAAAACTTCGGCTACATTGTAAGTCTGTGTGCGCGTGTGTTGTGTCGGTGAGCGGGTACATGCCTGTGCGATTTCTCAAGCGCCTGTGTATTCATGAAAGCACACAATGAAAGCACTTGTGAATTTTTATAAATAACCCCATTATAACTTTCATCGTAAATAGGTTAAGAAGAATATCATGTAAATACCATGTTTAATGTGTCAAAAATTCAAAATATTAAGCAATATATTCAAAGAGAGAGAGAGAGAGAGAGAGAATGGTTCTCGAACGCTTAAGAAAACTTTCAGAAAATGGGTCCCAATGCCGAATAACAAAATGCAACAAAACGATTTAACCACATTCATCACCGGTAAAAAAACATATATTATCAAATGTAATCCGCATAAAAAAATGTCGGCCCTTAAAAATGATAACGTCAATGTTATTCCTATCCATCCCATTTGTATATAGATATATATACTCTATATCGATATATATGTATGTCCTATCTCTATGTTATATATCTTATATATCATCCAATATATCTGGCTGTTTAGATTAAATACTTAAATCATTTTCAAAGTTTTAGATATTCTCTTGAAACTGTACATTGCACCTGGTATGATTCCCGATTAAGTACTAAGAACGTAAGATTCCATTACAAAAAAACCGACACCCAGTTTATAGCACAGAATTCCTCCCAAATATGGGCTATACCTCATGTCTTGAGTCAAACCGTTTGAGGATCAAGTGAGAAGCCAAGGGCCCTCGGAGGTGTTTCGAGGGAGATTCAAGAAATGGAGCATCTCAGAGCGATAAATGCTGGGTAAAAAAAATGGTGAGATATCAAAAACAGACGAAAACCTAGCGGAAGAAAATATTCCAATAGACATTTGTTACAAACGCGATACAAAGTCATATTCACGAGTCCAGTGTACAGTAAAAAGACAGTTAGTTCGAAGTTTAATAATCGTTCTAAGCCGTTGGTATAAATTTACAGGACCTGGCGTTTCACGTAACAAAAATTTCTTTTTCTTTTTCTATAAAGGCATTTTCCTATACATTCAATGAAACCACTTCACCTTCCCAACTGGCAGAGAACTATACTGGTTTACCATGAGAGAAAATACTAAACCATGACCTTAGACAATTAATTCACCTAATATTTACTAAGTTTGGGGTCAATCCCCGTTAAGGAGTTCAATTCGAATGGGCGCGATTAAACCAAGTCAATATAGAATTTTTAGTATATTTTTAGTTTATCAGAAGCCACTGAGCGTTTAACAACTCTCCTAGGGCTGGCCCCGAATAGGATTAGATATTTTTTTACGGTAACTAGGAACCGATTGTGTTATTACCTACGGCCACTCGGTACTAACAGCTTGTTGGTAGGATCCAACGCACATTTTTGTCTCTTCTAATAACATCCAGTAATAAAGAAAGCCGCTGCCTCTACTCTCTCGATCCTCTCTCTCTCTCTCCTCTCATCTGGGCTCTCTCTTCATCTTACGATCTTCCTCTCTCTTCTCTCCCTCGTCCTCACCCTCTCTCGTGGCAGCTTAAGACCAAAGTACTTTTTACAGCAGAAAATGTCCTCAAGAGAAAACTTCTTAATAATAAATTTTGAGAAAAAGTAGAAAACAGAAAGTGTTCCAAATATATATAAAAAAAACTAGAGACAAGCCGAAGGCTGTCCAATTTACAAACGTGCATGAAGGATATCGTCGTAAACAGTAAGAAATGGTATATATAAGTAATATAGACCGTAGTTTATAACTGCGGATGATTCATACAGATAGATGGCTGAATATAAAATCAAATTCTAAAGCTTTCAGTGTAATGTGGGGAAAGTAGAGAATACATCTGCTGGAAATAAACTGAACGGCCTCCTGCGATTGAACATACGAGCGCACACAATACATGCATACACCCCCGGGCATTTAATTATCTGCATTCTAAATAAAACGACATTTGCCGCATTTCCACTCATTCACAAGTCCTCGGCATGAAGGGTTTCAGAGAGGGAAGGGGGATTCAATAAACACTACCTACCTATAGATATATATATATATATATATATATATTATATATATAATATCTATATATATATATATAATATATAAGATATATTATACGATATATAGATATATATCATATATATATAGATATATATATATATATATATATATATATATAATATATACATAATAAAATCTACGTAGAAGGGAAGTGAAAACTTGGACAATCCCGAAAACACTCAAGACCCGTTCCGTAGATCTCTCCTTATCCATATAAGGTGAGGAAGGTTATGATGTGAGAGAAAGGGACTGTAAAAAGGGAGGGTGAAAAGTCGGGAGTTATCATAAACAATCCAGTGTGGCAACCGAATGCCAATCCAGTGTGGCAACCGAATGCCATATTTTTTATTCAATGGAAAAAGGAATGGTTACAAATTCGAACGCCAAAACGGCACTGAAATTCTTTCGCTGAGCATCTATACCTACTGTAAGACACATTGGAAAGTTCACCACCGTGACTATTTGTCACAAACGACTTCTACTCGAATGTTTGTAACAGGCAAAAGAATTTTATTTATAGTATATATGATATGATATGATATATATATATATATATATATATATATATATATATAATATATATATATATATATATATATATATATATATATATAGATATATATATATATATTTCTATGTATGTATGTATTGTATAAAACCTTGAGAATAATGGGAATGGAGTATCCGGAACATGTAAAAAACATTTTATTTTCTTTTTGAATTACAGAAGAGATCTGGAGCAAGCTCACACACAAGGTATTTATAATCATACCGGATCAAGTTATATGGAAACGTTAAAGTAAGGAGCTTGCCCACACACGAAGAGAATTTGTTTTTTTCTCCGTATAAAAGGAAGATCAAAATGGTGTGAAACTCACAGGGCGAAAAAAGCAACTTACTGAAAAACTGCAAATGAAACCACGCTGTTATAAGAAAACTTTGAAAAAGAAAGCAATTAATTCACCACAAAAAAAAAAAAAAAAATTATGACAACATGACAACCGCCAGCTTTAAAAATATGAAAAGATTGAAAAGACTTCTGGAAAAGCGTGTAAAATAAAATCATTTTACATTTACAAGACTGAAAATAAAAGCCATTGTAAAAAAGATATACGTCAGACATTCCAATGGTTGTCATAGCGACAAAAGGGACAAAGAACATTTTTATCGAGACGTAAATAATTTCAGTGGATGTCATCGTGACAAAAGGGTCAAAGAAAATTTGTACAGAGAAAACATAATTAAACAGAATGGCAGCAAACCTAGAAAAAATCTTAAGGCTGCAAAACTTCCTATTTTTCCGAAAACAAAAAGGGGAAACTCGCAAGCCATCA
>NC_087202.1:57163974-57166474 GCF_015104395.2 Macrobrachium nipponense | reverse complement strand
CCGTGATATGTTTGGTGTATCAGTGAAGAATCACAGAGACGAAACTATCAACAAAACTTAATGAAGAGGTGCACGTACATCTTCCTGCAGACAAGAGGTCACAAGAGGTCAGTAGGTCAGCCATGAACGATGCAGGTGCTTTCACAAAGGCAGCAAATTTGTATCTTTGACCAGTGACTTCATTAACATTACTATTTTGTTTGCTTTGAGAATTCAAGAGGGACTGTTACTATAGTCTCTCTTCAGGTTATTTGCACAAAAGATCGTAGGGAAGATTTCTGTATAATTTATAATCATGACTATTGTAGCCAACATGAAAGCATTGTTTGCTACATAGAAATCGATATTTTATTATTGTATTGTGATGTATATCATCTTAAAATAGTACAAAAGTAGACACAAGCTTCTGTCATGAAAGAATTATGAATATTACAAATGTTTAATAATTGAGGTTATGATTTGCTTAACTCTGAAAGGAGAGTAAAGCTGCATATTCCCAAGGAAACATGTAATACATAATAGCAGTTAGCAAAGTAGTCAGAACTTCGAGAGGAGATTTTCGAGTATCGAAATCTGCAAGACCATTTCTCAGTTTCAGTAAGTTGAACGCATCTGGGCGCCTGAACATAGCGTAGCTTGATTTACAGACAGAGAACCAAGCAATGCGTGCTCACTCTACGGGCAAAACTAGGCCATCGATTAGAGAAGGCCAATCACCCACTAAACATCTCATCCGTAGAGGCTGCAATCTCATCTGTGACAACTCAGCTTTACGATAAACATTTCCAGTAAATCGGAAGGACATTTGTTTGATATGGAATATATTATCTTTTTAAAACTGAATAAGGAGCAACTCACGACAAGAAGATTATCTTTATCGAAAATCATGAAGGTTACATCTGAAAAGTTCTATATATATATATATATATATATATATATATATATATATATATATATATATATATATATATATATATACAAAACAATACCAAACATATGTTATATGACGTTTCTCTATTCTAGTTGCATTTATATATTGACAACCTTGTCTATTTCGGATGTAATTACTGACAGGCTTTTGAACTATTATATCTCTCCTGCCAGTTGTTTTACGAAATTTATTCGATCGGCGAACGAACGAAAACATTAAATATCTGAATTGAAAAATCAATATACCATGGAACAGGGCAACGCTTGTAAATTATGAATAATAATTTAATCGTATACATCAGCAAACCCTTAACGTATAATGGTAGAGGATGTAGCAATAGCTAGGTAGTCGAGGAAAAATACAGAAAGAAAAAAAATCTCAGTGTGTTTATAGGTCAGGTGTGCATGATTATTTTCATAAATATCCTAAATACTAGTGACTCATATAAAGCTTTTTGTACAGAACGAATGAGAGCAGTGATCTACTCGAAAATTATTCACATAATTGTATTGTTACTTGTGATTTTATAAATGGTTCCAAAAACAATAGTAAATAGACGTAAGATACTGATTAGGTAAAAAAAAATAATGATTTAATAACTAATGTTAGGTCAGGTCATTCGCTGGCCTAACTTTTGTCTGATGTTTCCACCGAATTGACGCCCCTATGAAGATACAATTACGAAAGCAGACAGTAAAAACAAATAAATAAATAAAAAAACGCACAAGGAAACATAGAAGCTGTATTGGCACGACTCAGTGCATCTGTTCCTTTAGCTTTCTTTAAAGTATCCTCGCGGTTATTTTAGTTAAATATTTAAACTTAATTTACGATTCAGTTATGATGCAAGAGAGAGAGAGAGAGAGAGAGAGAGAGAGAGAGAGAGAGAGAGAGAGAGAGAGAGAGAGAGAGAAAGTTTTCCTGTACATCTCTACGTGTATCAGATAAAAGGGAGAAGCCGCACGTGGTAAGGGTATAAATAATTAAAGTAATGTTTCTCAGTAGCTGTGAGAGACTGCCAAGGAAACGAAAATATTAAATGAATATCAAACTTTTCCTATTCGGAAAGTTTCTGCCTCCTGAGCTTCCCGCTGAACGGGCACCGATGGGGCGGATAGGATGCCATCTGGTAGCTCTAAAAACTGTTAAGATCCGAGAAGTCTTCTATCAATGAAATATGTGGCTTCAGTGACACGTGACTCAACAATCCCCTCCTGTACATTCCACAAAAGTCAAATTTTGAACATATCTGAATGTTCTGGGAAAAGGGTTGCACATAACCATACAGTAAGAAAAAAAATGGTTAACCTAATGAAATTTAATTTTTTTCGTTCCTCAGTCAGAAACAAATACAAATCTCACTGCACTGAAATAACAGGAGGTTGTTGTTTTCTGGCAATGATTAAAAAAGTTTCCAGAGAAGTTCAGCAAAGGTAGAAGTAGGGGATAACAGCGAGAGAGAGAGAGAGAGAGAGACGAGGAAGGAGAGAGAGAGAGAGAGAGAATATGCCATTTAATCACATATAATGAGCAGACATGACTTAAGAATGCTACCTAGTTATCGATTCC
>NC_087202.1:57158974-57161474 GCF_015104395.2 Macrobrachium nipponense | reverse complement strand
CCTCCTTCCATTTTATTATAATATAGTAAGAAATAATAGTCTATCCCGCAATATTCCCTTCATTCGGCCCTGTTCCCCGAGAAGAGTATTTGCGATACTGCGAGTTTTGAAGATACAGATGGAAGAAATGTATTATATAGAGATATATTTCAACGAACATCTCTCAGTCCACGGCTTCAGAATATTACGAAGGTATTTCTAATATAATAAAATATTCTTGGTTCCCTCCCACTAGAAAGTGAAAGTGGGAGTGAAAGCTTCAGGTCACATCCGGTGACCAAGAATTGCCTTTGATAATACATCCCGTTCGTTTATCCCTCGTCTCCAGTTATAATATACTTGAAAAAAAATCCAATGCTTGTTTCCTCCAAAATCGGATATATCAACTGAATTTTGGGCGCATAAAGTTATTTTGTTCAATTTCAAAATAAATTTCGTCAGCATATAAGAAAGGAGTTATAGAATAGAGATTTCGGGGAGTTTATCTTCCAGAAAGTTATGCATAACGTCCCACAGAAACTCATGCTTCGATTCGTTCGTACTGTAGCATCAGGAATTTTAACTCTGAACGAAAAAGGCGGATAAATTCCGTTTCATTTTATATTAAAGAGCGCTGCCAAAGACGGGAAGCAAGGGGGAGTGGGGGAGGGGTTGCAAAATGAAAATATTTCTTTATCGTTCTCCCAGTGTTCTAAGCTATGTTACAGGTTTTTATTCTTTCTCAGAATTTCCGAGAAGTCGTTGGGAAATCCGGAAATATATTTCACTTCAATTTCGCTTCAAGTAAGTTTCTGGTTTAATCATGAGGAATAAAAGGTGGAATGTAAATACACTGAAAATTACACCGATTACATTTTTCACGCAATTCCCATAGTTATATTTCAGAACTATACACCTGCTCATGACTTCATTTTGAAGTATGGTATAATCTGATAACTGATAGCCACATTATCGAATTTACAGACACTGCATAAACATGATTTAAATAACTAATGAGTTTCCTTGATAACAAAAACTACAAATCTTCCGAAATGGATGCAAATATCAATAGTAAGGTATATGCTCTTCAAAAAGTACCTAAACAATTTACTGCACACTTCTGCAACTTTTCATTGGCCTGCTCTCGGGAATCCCGCTCATGCGTTCAGTGATGATAACCACATCGACAACGAATATAACGCGAACAAGAAGCAATAATGATGGGAAATTTCAATTCCATTACAAACCTCTGCAACACCATCTATAACTTTCATACGGGAATCTGTAGTGCGCCTCTCTCTCTCTCTCTCTCTCTCTCTCTCTCTCTCTCTCTCTCTCTCTCTCTCATACACCGAGAACTGATATGAATTAGGAGAGGTAAAGGCTCTTGTCTGACTGACGTCAAGTCACTGTGACGTGTACAGATAGATGGTACATGCAACTTTGCCAGCGACGCCAGAAAGTTTAATTGCGCATCCATTACCACAGTAAACGGATTGTTACTTTGTTGATTAACTGAATATTTAAAACATTAAATCTAAACTGTGGCAAAGTCACTTGGAAATACAAAATTAACGATGAGATATAAAAGCGACACTTACGTGAAATATTTAAGATTCAGATTAAATGGACAGATGAGAACACACATATTCAAACTTCCAGAATACTTTTACATTTATATTGGTTCGTTCAGTTGCTCAAATACCCACAGCACATTTACATGTGATGAGAGTAAATTACCTGATGGCTGCGCTCTCTTGTAACCTCCGTGATAAATGAATGGCAAGCATTTTTTTTCTTTTTTTCTTTTTTTTTTTGCCTATACACAAAAAATATCCGACAAGAAAGACAAACGCACTCAGGTTTAAAAAGACCTGAAAGATGAGTATCTTACGCAGATCGATTTTCCTTCCTTCCTGACAATTGTCACATCTAATAACCTCTTACAAACGCTTCATTACTTTGTAGGGGCCCGCTTGGGCCATCCGGGCATCTGACGTCCAAAACAACAAACTTGACCTACCGCAGAACATCGAGTTTTCCCAGAAAACGCAAATCGAAGACTGACGGGTGAAGCTGTGATTTTCGTTTTTGCAGGAACGACAGTATCTCATCTGTAAAACCTATTTTGTGCAAATAATTGTTAACAGTTTTCCAGGTGTGAGAAAACACACCTGACCGTAAAATTATGCCTGTCTCGCTCTGATATTAGATGATACCTTTCCGTTCGCGGAAGTCCATGTCTTGTCAGAAATTTGTGACATTAATCAGAAAGTACCCTGACGCATCCTCTTACCCACCTCGTCTCCACGACTTAAATAAAAGAAAGGAGCTATATTTTATTTTTTTTTTTTTTTTTTTTTTTTTGTTTATTTATTTATTTTCTTTTTTTTTGAAAAAAAAAAGGGAAATAAGGCAGTCTATGACGAAGCGAAGGAAATCAAACGAAAGAGTTGCCCGTTGTGCTAATACATACATGCCGTAGCGATGACAGCACCGCCGAGAGCTATTGCTTCACCAC
>NC_087202.1:57145692-57158474 GCF_015104395.2 Macrobrachium nipponense | reverse complement strand
TGTTTGGTTAACTAATAACTAATAACGGTTAGGTAATTACTAATAACTAATAATTGATAGGAGCTGTGGTTAACTAATAACAGATGGTTGTGAAGGTTTTGTAAAAACTGTAGGTTACAGTGTTTTGAGTGAAAAAGATTTACACTTTTACATATTGGGTATTTTTGTGTTTGTGATTGTTCCATTGTTTGTGCACTTGTTCATTTTCTTATTGAAGTGTGTCTTTTTGTTTTATATTTTCATTTGGATTCACAATTTAATTGACTTAGTTATTTTCATTGCTTTATCATTGCACATTTAATTAAATTTAACACTTGTGAATTAATTTGCATTTACTTAGAATTCTTTTCAAGATTTATTGTTGTTTAGCACTTGTGAATTAATTTCAAATTTTCAATTATTGCCTAACACTTTTGAATTTTGATTGAATTAATTTTCTTGAATTTTGTGATAAATTAATTTTGATTTAATTTTACTTAATTTGATTCAAGAATTAATTAAACTTTACTTTGTTTTTAAGTAACAGTAATTTTCCCTGATATTGTGAATTTCACTTATAAATTTTGAGTTTAATAATAAATTTTTGTATTTAAAATTTTTATAAGTATTTTATTTTTATCCCAGTACATTTTCATTTGATTATATTGATGATAGGTAGAAACATAGAGTGGTAATTGATTTGCTTTCCTTCAATTTACTTGAAGTGACTTAGAACCAGGGAAGTACTTAGACTTCTGAAATCAGGGAAATACTTAGAGTTTTAAAGTTGTTGATGGAGTGATGCCCTTTGATTAATTTAATTACTTACAAAAATTACCTCACACCTGTTTTGATGAACTTAGTCTGATTTTCTGGCAATACTGGTAAGTGTTAAGGGATCACTGTTGCCTTTAGAGTATTCAGTCGTTTAAACGTGTTATGAGGGTTCAGGTGTCTGGCTTTTGGTGAGGTAATATTTGATGCATGGTAACCAGATACTTGGCACTTCGTAACATTGTTTAATGGTGCCCAGAGACCCGGGAAAGCAGATTTCATTAACACTCTAGAATATACTGGTGGTTTTAGGGATATATTTTGTTAGGAGAGTGACCATATAATTTTGTTTTGCATTTATTGTATTGAATTGTAAGTTGATAACTTAGAGGAAATGGCTTCAGTTCAAAGTTCAGGAATTTTTAGCAGACCCTTCCATCCAAGTTCTGTCTGAAACCACTCTGACTAGAGCACAGTGGAGCGCTTTAGCAGAGGCATGTGGTGGGGTTATGTGTCTACTAGTATGGTAAAGGCACAAATAAGATGTATTGCTATGGAATCATTGATAAACTCTGGTAGAATAACTGATGAAGATGAGTTAGAATTGGCTCAAGAGTTGTTGAACGTAGCACGTGCTGATCTCATAAATAAGCAAGCAGAAAAGAAAGAGAAAAGTGATGCAGAGTTAGAGCTTAGACGCATTGAAGCTAAAGAGAATTGATTAAGCTAAAATGCTTGCTGAAAGACAGAGAATGCAAGCTGGAAAGAGAAAGAAGAATAGACAGGGAAAAACAAGAAAGAAGAGAAAGAGAAGAAGAAAAAGCAGCAGAAGAGGAAAGAGAAAGGATAAAAGAGGAAAGAGAAAGGATAAAAGAGGAAAGAGAAATCGCCAAGACATTGAAAGGAAATGGAATTAATAAAAGCTAGATCCACATTACCTGTAATACCATCTAACCCTAACCAAGGTAATCAAGACCCTGTAATTGATGTAGTGAGAGTACAGAAGTTAATTCCTAAGTTTACTGAGGAAGCTCCAGATGAGTTTTTTTATCACTTTGAGAAAGTGGCTTCAGGTATGGGATGGCCAGAGGTAAATGGTCAGTTTTGCTACAAAGTGTCTTAATTGGTAAAGTGAGAAGCGTTTATACTAGCCTTAACAGCCTGATCAGTGTAAAGACAAAACAAGGTACTTAAACACAGTGTGCTACAAGTTTACCAGGTGACCCCATAGTACTACAATGAAAGATTCAGAAATTTAAGAAAAGATGAGAAGGGAACATTCTTAGATTATGCTTACAAAGTGAGAAGGTGTTTCAAACGTTGGGTAGAAGCTGCTAAAGTTAAAACTTTTGATGAGTTAGAAGAGTTACTTGTTCTTGAACAGTATCTTAAGGGAATTCCTGAACATATAAGAGCCTATTTAAGAGAGAGAGAAGTGAAGAAACTTGACAAAGCTGCTACACTTAGTGAAGATACAATATAATCAGTAGTAAACGTAATTACAATGTCAAGTACCAGAGTCAACAATGCCCAGGTTTTAAGTCTTTTCCAAATAACAGGAACAAATTTAATGGGAAACCTACCAGTGATATTACTAAGAGTACACAAGGTAATACAACTCAGCAAGCTAATGTGAAATCCTTATCCAGTTTTTCAAGACAGTTACAGAACCTAATGTTGTCTGTTTCAAGTGTAAGGAAGAGTAGGACACTACAGTCAAGAGTGTTACCGGAATCAACAGCAGTCAAAACCAGTTGGTCAAGTTGTAAAAAGGTGACCAGGTGAAACAAACTACAAGAAGAGCAGTGTGGGAAAGAATCAGACTCCAGAGAAGAATGAACGAAACAAGCTGAATGTTTAGCAACCAGTGGAAATGTTACCTTAAGCAGTGAGTGGCTTAGCAGTGTGGAGGCTTTTAAGCCATATATCTATGAGGATATGCTGTCAACTCAAGAAGGAAGTATGCAGGTACCAGTCAAGATATTACGTGATACAGGGAGTAACCATAGTGTGGTAGTACGTGGTTCTCACCCTCAGTTGGAGAAGAGTCTCACAGGAGATTCAGTTATTTTGAAGGGTATAGGAGGAGAGGAAGTAACTCCTATATGCGGCTTACACCTGTCATGTGAATTGGTGACAGGGAGTGTTGATTTTGCTGTAAAGGACTCACTGGCTGTGGAAGGTATACATGTTCTGTTGGGGAATGAAGTTGGCGGTGTGCCATTATTCCTTGTCCTGTAGTGACAGACAAACCATTGAGATTAGTCCTACAGTTAGAGTTGGAGAAGAATATCCCCCACCATGTTTCCTAGTTGTGTAACTACCAGAAAGTATGAAGAGGACTACGACTGCAAGTGAAGAAACTGAGGATTTACACACCCAAGAAGGATCAAGTGAAGGATCTTTGTGCTTAAAAGAATTATTCCAGGGAAGTGAAGTTTCCCATAGTGCTGACCAAGAGAGATTTCCAAGAAGATGAAGAAGACGACGACGACGAAGAAGAAGAAACTGATGTTCCTGAAGAAACTCCGAGTAGTCAAAGTGTTACTGAAGACAGTAGTGAAACTACAGTAGCTGAGTTAGCAGATATTGATAATTCAACCCTTGAAGTTGGTCAAGTGACAAGAGAGAAGCTGATGGACTTGCAGAAGAAGGATGCATCGTTAACTGATTTGTTCTTCAGAGTTGTTGATCGAGAAGAGATGCAACAAACTCCTACCTGTTACTATCTGAAGGAATGTTTGCTGATGAGGAAGTATAGACCTACAGATATACTAGGAGATGCTGTATGGGGCGAATATCATCAAATTTTGATTCCATATCCATTGAGAAAGCAAGTGGTTGCATTAGCTCATGAGTCTGGACATATGGGAATCAGGAAGACTGTGGAGAAGATCATGAAATATTTTTTCTGGCCTGGACTTCACAAAGATGTTTAGCAGATTCTGTCGTGAGTGTCATACCTGCCAGATAGCTGGAAAACCGAATGAAACCATCAAGAAAGCCCCCCTACAACCTATAGAAGTTAGAGGAGAACCCTTTAGCAAAGTGATTATAGATATTGTTGGACCGCTGCCGAAGACAAAGAAAGGAAATGAGTATTTGTTAACATTAATGTGTCCTGTGACAAGGTACCCAGAAGCAATCCCTGTTAGAAACATATCTGCCAAGATAGTTACTGAAAAACTTGTGGAGTTTTTCTCAAAGTTTGGTATACCAGAAATAGTACAAAGTGACAGAGGAACAACTTTACTTCAAAGTTATTCCAGGATGTGATGAATTTGTTAGGAGTGAAACAACAGTATCCACTGCCTATCATCCAGAAACTCAAGGTGCCTTAGAAATGAAAGGTTCCACCAAACATGAAAAGTATGCTGACAAAGTATTGTTCTGAGTCAGGAAGAGAATGGGATGTTGGTTTAACATTAATGTTGTTTGAAGTTAGGAATGCTTATCAAGAAAGTATAGGATGTTCACCTAATGAGATGATTTTTGGAAGAGAAGTGAGAGGACCGTTGAAGATTCTTGCAGAAAATTGGGAAGAAAATCAAGAGGAAAGCCAAGGAGAGTATGTGAAGAATTTAAGGAAAAGGTTGAAAGAGATTAGAAAATTATCTTTAGAAAACTTGAAAATGAGTCAAGAGAAAATGAAAAGGAGATTTGATGCTAAGACTAAGCTAAGAAGTTTTAGTGTTGTTCAACAAGTGTTAGTGTTCTTACCTGTCAAGAGATTTCCCCTCACTAATAAATTTCAAGGTCCTTACAAGATAATTCAGAAGTTAAGTGATAGAACTTATGTGATTGAAACACCAGAAAGAAGAAGAAAACAAAGGAAGCTACATGTGAACCTCTTGAAACCTTATTTCTCAGAAACTAAAACTGAAACTGTCAGTAACCCAGACAACTTTTTCTACAGAAGACAATGATGGCTACGAATTGGGAGCTGAAAGCAAGATGAATAATTCTTCAATTTTGGAAAATTTGGAGGATAAACTGAAACATCTGAGTGTTGAACAAGGTGAAGACTTAAGTGAAGTAATTAGAAGTTTTCCAGAATTTTTTTTTTTTTCAGATGTGCCTAGACGTACTGATCTGACCAAGCATGAAAATCAAGATTCAAGAAGATGGAAAACCTTTCAAGCAAAGAGCCTATCGCTTATCAGCGTATCATCGAGATGTTTTGAAGAAAGAAGTTGAGTATTTGCTGCAACATGGATAGCAGAACCCAGTTCAAGTCACTTCAGTTCTCCATGTGTGTTGGTGAAAAAACCAGATGGTTCCTTTTAGGATGTGTACTGATTATAGGAAGTGAATTTCTATCAGTGTGGCTGATTAATTATCCTTTACCTCTTATAGATCAGTTACTTGATAATATTGGGCAAGCCAAGTTTGTTTCCAAGATAGACTTGTTGAAAGGATATTATCAAATTCCCATAGATGAGAATGCGAAGTTGCTGTCAGCTTTTATTGCTCCATTTGGAATGTATCAGTATACTGTTCTGCTGTTTGGTCTGATGAATGCACCCGCAACATTTCAACGAGTGATGGATCAACTGCTAGGATCAATAGAAGGAGTAGGTGTATACCTAGATGACATCGTGATTTACTCTACAACGTGGGAAGAACATCTGAAGATTCTGAGAAAGTTTTTCAAGAAACTTCAAGAAGCAGGATTAACAGTCAACTTAGAGAAGAGTGAGTTTGGCAAGGGCAACTGTACAGTATCTTGGGTTTGAAGTTGGGAAAGGCCTTCTTGCTCCAGTAAATGCTAATGTAGAAGGTACCCGTAAGGCTACCCCACCTACTACCAGGAAACAGCTACAATGATTTTTAGGCATGGCTGGATTCTATCGTCGTTTCTGCCCAAATTTCTCATCCGTAGTAGCTCCCTTGACAGACTTGACTAGTCCAAAAGCTAAGTTTATTTGGACTCCAAAGTGTCAAGAATCCTTTGAGAAGGTAAAAGCCATTTTAACTTCAAGACCAGTACTTCAAGCTCCAGACTTCGACAAGAAATTTGTGTATTTAATTATTTAGTTTAGTTGATGCGTCAGACTGTGGTGTTGGGGCGTTTCTACTTCAAGAAGATGAAAATAATATCTACATCCTGTGTGCTTCATGTCTAACAAAACTGAAAAAACATCAGAAAGTATACTCGACAATTGAGAAGGAAACTTTAGCCTTAATCACCGCATTGAAAAAATTGAAGTGTATGTGAATAGACCTAGGAATGAAGAAATTTTAGTGTTGTTCTGATCACAACCCCACTATCATTTATCCAGAGAATGAAAAACCATAATCAAAGACTGACCAGGTGGTCTTTGTGCCTGCAACAGTATAACTTAAGAGTGCAGCATATTAGTGGCAAAAACAATGTAGTTGGTGATTATTTATCTTGTTGCGAATCGTTGGATTCAACACCGTAATAAAAAATCTTCTGGGGGGAGGTATATTATATATTGCTACTTTCAAAATGCATGTTTCCCCTCTTTGAAATGTCATGTAGAATTATGCAACATTTTTTCGATTCCTAGATAGTTTATAGGATGTTTTAAATGTGTGTTCAGATTTTGCATTACATGTTGTAAAAGAATATATATATATAACGTAAAAAGAGAGAGATTTTCTCTTTGTCCATTCGAAGCTATGAATGTTTAACTTTTATGGCAACACTGTAAGATTAGAGGGTCTGTGAGATCCGTTTGCTTTCCTAAATCGTCAACGCATGTGATAGCAAGAGAATTGAGTCTTGCGTTGTTATCAAAACATGTCAATCTTAATTGTCGCTCAGCCTCTTTTTCGATCGAGTAGAGTACGTCTTTTTTTTAACAGACTCGTCTTGTACACGTATGTCTTTGATCAAAACCACGTGCATGTTACATATTTCTGTATGAAGATTGCATCAGATTTCAAAGCTACAAAAAGCATTCGTGCCAAATACGTTTTTTGTTATCTCCAATCCAGTTTCCGCAAGGAAGAAGATTTTATTAGATCATAGAACCTCGAGGCGGTTAGATCGCTCTCTCTCTCTCTCTCTCTCTCTCCCACGACATCATTGAGATTATATTAACGTAACGTAAATTGGTCACTCGTAACTTGTGAGAATTTCATATTTGATATTTCTTAGCGTTTGTTTAGTGTTATTTGTTTTTTTAGTTTTTTTTTGTGGAATCTGAACAGACATTATTTCGTAACGGCGCCTGGTTTTTGTGAGTGTGAATCAAGACTGCAGCAAATTAAGAAGTTGGTATACCAAAAAGGTAAAGTGTGTTATATTTTTATTAGTTGCAACTAATAACTAAAAAGTTAATGGGAAAAGTGTGGTTTAACTAATAACTAATAAGGTTAGGTAATTACTAATAACTAATAATGATAGGTGCTGTGTTTAATAATAAAAGATGATTGTGAAGGTTTTGTAAAAACTGTTGGTTACAGTGTTTTGAGTGAAAAAGATTTACACTTTTACACATTGCGTATTTTTGTGTGTGATTGTTCCATGGTTTGTGCACTTGTTCATTTTCTTATTGAAGTGTGTCTTTTAGTTTTATATTTTCATTTGGATTCACAATTTAATTGACTTAGTTATTTTCATTGCTTTATCATTGCACATTTAATTAAATTTAACACTTGTGAATTAATTTGCATTTACTTAGAATTCTTTTCAAGATTTATTGTTGTTTTAGCACTTGTGAATTAATTCAAATTTTCAATTATTGCCTAACACTTTTGAATTTTGATTGAATTAATTTTCTTGAATTTTGTGATAAATTAATTTTGATTTAATTTTACTTAATTTGATTCAAGAATTAATTAAACTTTACTTTGTTTTCAAGTAACAGTAATTTTCCCTGATATTGTGAATTTCACTTATAAATTTTGAGTTTAATAATAAATTTTTGTATTTAAAATTTTTATAAGTATTTTATTTTATCCCAGTATATTTTCATTTGATTATATTGATGATAGGTAGAAACATAGAGTGGTAATTGATTTGCTTTCCCTTCAATTTACTTGAAGTGACTTAGAATCAGGGAAGTACTTAGACTTCTGAAATCAGGGAAATACTTAGAGAAATTTTTAAAGTTGTTGATGGAGTGATGCCCTTTGATTAATTTTATTTACTTACAAGATTACCTTATTACACCTGTTTTGATGAACTTAGTCTGATTTTCTGCAATACTGGTAAGTGTTAAGGGATCACTGTTGCCTTTAGGAGTATTCAGTCGTTTAAACGTGTTATGAGGGTTCAGGTGTCTGGCTTTTAGTGAGGTAATATTTGATGCATGGTAACCAGATACTTGGCACTTCGTAGCAATATATATATACATATGTATATATATATATATATATATCTATATATTATATATATATATATATATATATTAATATATATATATATATATATATATATATATATATATATATATATATATATATATATATATATATTCTTCTGTTAAAACAGGGTACGTCTCAAGTATAAAATGCCCATTAAAACACTCTGGTTTAAAGCTAAGGACTATATTTCGGTGGACTAACTTCCACAACTTGATGAGGGTGGAAGTTAGTCCACCGAAATATGGACCTCAGCTTTAAACCAGAGGTGTTTAATGGGTCTTTATACATGAGATTATATATATATATACACACATATATATATATATATATATATATATATATATATGATATATATATATGTATATATATATATATATATATATATATATATATATATATATGTATATATATATTATATATATATATATACATATATATATATATATATCTATATGTATATATATACTATATCTATATATATATAATAATCGAACAACAAAGATAAGGAAGACTGCTAAGTAGTACCTAGCCACCAAGGAGAAAGGACTGCCCTCTGAGCACCCCTACTCGAAACCGGATGCGTAACACCTTTCGGGTACACCAACTCTAAAGGGAAATGTGATGCCCCTGCATATTCTAATGTCTAAACGATGGCCAGAAAAATATATTCATACAACTTTCAAGGTTAAGGAGAGGCAAACAAATGGAGGTTTTGCTGTATGCCCCTGACCACAGTAACTCTAATATTGTAGGCAAAACATACTTTGAGTAAACCAAGAACAAGGTAAATCTTTAAAAGGGAACAAAAACATCACTAACCTGTAATCCTGGCATGAGTTGTTTACAGGTCCTGAAGAACCAGCATCCAGATCATGAGGATACCTGGAGGATGAAAATAAGGTCAATTTTATTGGTGTTATCATCCAATACTGATTTTGTAATAATTATTAGCTGCACATTTGGACCCATACTTTTGTTCCATGCCATCATTTTATGTAAATCTCCATGACTTTGGTAGTCTATAATATTTAAAAATTGTCTATTAAAGTCACAAACTGACGCAAATACAGAATCTGACAGATAGGTGTTGCCATGAAGAATTGATCTAAACATGATTTTTTTTGTTACACGTATATAATTACTAAAGTTTGAGGGTGGAATCCTATTTGATGAAATTGATACTGGAACATCAACTGTATCAGGCTTAAATTTGACAGAAATAGTTGAGCTTGTTAATAGGCACAAGAACAGGACTGTCTTTTCTGGTTTATATTCCTTGTTGGGGTAAATAGTTTGTTAGCTACCAAAAGGCAAATCTTCATTGAAGTATAGTTATTGTTATTCAAATCGGAGCGAACGCTTCTCCAAAACACTATATTATACATATTGATTATACTAAGTAAACTAAAAAAAAATATGCCGAAGTTTCGTAGGCGCAATCGCGTTTTCTGTACAGCATATAATGCAGTATGAACCGCAGGCCATGGTTAGATGGCTTCAATTTGGAATGTTTAATGATCGCAGGGTGGATGATCAACATTCCAATTTGCAGCCCTCTAGCTCCAGTGTTTTTAAGATCTGTGGGCAGAAAGAAAAAGGGCGGATAGACAGACAAAGCCATTTCAATAGTTATCTTTTACAGAAAACTACAACAGTTTTGATATTCCAATTCATTACGAATACAGAATTTGGAATTATCATCATTATTGCACTTAAGATGCACTCTAATAGCATGGAAGACTACAGCTAAAATATTAGAAATATGAAACAAAAGAAGTTGCACCTTTAAGACTTACTGTTAATTATTCCAGTACTTCCTGATCACAACAAACGTAACTGTTTCAAGGGACTGAGAAAATACCTGAAGAGATTAATTCTAGAAAGAATTCTAGAAAGACTGCATTCACGCTTTTGTGGAAAACAGGATAACATACTTTATATGTTATTAGAGACAGTTTTAGAAACTGGAATTATCGCGATCAAAATACTTAACAAAAACTGGTAATAACTGTTGCCAGATTCCTTTTACCTTTTGAAACTAGTGTTATATGACGCAAATAACAGCTGTCGGGTCTACGGAGAAACCTAATATTGTTTGAAAATCATCTTTGAGATTCCCTGACAGAAAGCGCGTGGAAGTGTCATAGGGGTATATATTTAAATATATATATAAATATAAATATATAAATATATATATATATATATATATATATATATATATATATATATACTATATATATATATATATATATATATATATATATATATATATATATATATATATATATATATATATATATGTGTGTGTGTGTGTGTGTGTGTGTGTATAACTGAATCACGAAAATTAGAAACGTGATAAATCCATAAATAAAGATATATGCCACGAAGGAAAAATAAACAAAGGAGAATCTGCAAGACCTTTCGACGTTAAACTTCCTTTACTGAGCAGAAACTGACATAAACGAGGCAAAAAACAATACAATAAGATTCGTATAACTGACAGATAGGGATTATAAAGAGAATAGTACCTAGAATCCGACACACCTGGAAGATGAGAAACCTTCCAAACAAGCATAAACAATGGGTGCAATTAAAGGTTTAAGACAATCATCTCAGATACAAGGGACAACAAGACAACTTAACGGATTATAGGTGACAGCTATTCAGAACTTGGTAAACAAAACCATATTCACAATACATGTCAGACATACATTACAACAAAGATAACTCTAAGGCAACTGATTTTTATTTAAGTCAGTAATTATATCTTTGAGGTCATTCTTAAACATGTTACAAATACAAGGGTCTAAATGAAAAAGGCCACGACTAACATTGAAATTACAATGAAAAGTAAGTTGTATTAAAGCAGATTCTAAAACATTTCGTGATAAGACATCTCTTGACCTTGCAATTACTGAACTACCAACCCAATTTATTTCGGTGGTTATTTTCACTTAAATGAATGAATATTGCATTAGATGTTTGCCCAGTTTTTACAGAATATTTATGCTGGCTTAGCCTTACTTCTAGGCCTTTGCTGGACTGTCCGAGATAAAATGACGGACAATCCATACATGGAATTTTATATATTATGTTGTTGCTTTCTCTGGGGCCATTTTTTATTAACATTCTTTTTAGTGTGTTATTATAGGAAAAAACAAGGTTGACATTAAGAGCTTTTAACAATGATTTAATGGTTTCAAATCTGTTAAAATAAGGCAAACTGAGAATGTTCTTAGAATTTTCTTTCTGCGTGTTACTTACTCTATAAAACTTTTTGTGGGCTTTATTATAACAAATATCTAATATATGTGAAGGATAGCATAAATCTTTCCCTATTTTTCTTCCCTGTATTCAAATTTCTTGATCCAAATATTGTGACTGACAATGTGCAATACTCGTAAAAACATAGAGGAAAAAATTGATATTTTTATGTTAAGAAGTAATGAACATAAGTTAAGTTGTTGGTCGGTTCCCTATAAATACTGAATTTACATTGAAATGGTTCTCTATGTATCAAAACATCTAAAAAAGGGGGGCAATTGTCTTTTTCTAATTCTAGAGTAAACTTAATCGATGGTACCTGGTTATTTAATTTAGAGAGTAAATCATTTACATCAATACCAACAGGAAGAACAGCTAAGATATCATCAACATAACGATACCACTTTACAGGAATATAATGATAGGTAGTAGCATTTTTCAAAGAATTCCATGTACAGGTTGAGAGTAGTGGTGATAAAGGATTTCCCATTGCCATGCCAAATATTTGTTGATAAAATTCACCATTGAATATAAACTTACAATCACAAATGCACAAACTCGTGAGTGAAATAATGTGACTTATAGGTAGAGGTAATTCATGCTGAGTTAGTTCATTACTAAGATATTCTAAAATAGAGTCTATAGGGATTTTAGTAAAAAGAGAACATACATCAAAACTAACGAATCTATCAGTAGGGCAAAGAGCAATTTTGTTTAATTTATCAACTAAATCTAGAGAATTATATATATGAGAATCGGAGATGGTTCCAAGTAACGGGGACAAGATCTTAGTGATATATTTCGAAAGTTTATATGAAATTGAACCAACAGTACTGATAATAGGCCGCATAGGGTTATTTTCTTTGTGCGTTTTTACTAATCCGTACAAGTAAGGTAGCGAAGGAGATTTGACTGACAATTTGCCTAGTAGTTCTGTTTTATGCTATTGAAGTTTTTTATGACTTGATCAAGGGGATTTTTTGTTAGTTTTTTATAAGTCACATCATCATCCAGTAGGGCTTGCATATGTGATATGTAGTCAGCTTTATCTAAAATTACTATACTATTTGACTTATCAGCTTTTGTAATGTGGATAGTATTGTCCTTTTTAAGATCGGTCAAACTTTTCTTATAGCGAGCAGGGAAGTTACTTTCATGCTTAACGTTGGCAGCTCCATAAACAATACCTTTAATCATGTCAACATGATTTTGAGGAAGATCACAATATTTTTCACATTTACTTAGGGATGACGCAATCATTAAAGCAGAAGAAATACTTGTTACAAAGTAAGATAAACCATACCCAAGCGCACTCACTACATTTTCACTTATTTGTGTACTTATTTGTGTACTAGATAAGTTAACAACACAATCTTGACATGCACAATATTTGGCATGGCAATGGGAAATCCTTTATCACCGCTACT
>NC_087202.1:57133192-57140692 GCF_015104395.2 Macrobrachium nipponense | reverse complement strand
TCATCTTAAAAATTGCATCCATATGTTTGGAAATGTTTGTACATTAACATTCCAAGAAATGCTTTGAAAACTATCCACTCGTAACTCATGAAAACGAAGCCTAGACATTAAAATGTTTATGAAAACCAAATGGACAAGATCATAATTTAACCAAGTAGAATAAAAAGCTGCAATAACGACAATTAATATTAAATAGGGAGATGATTATTTTGTAGTGTATGTCATGATTAATTTTATTGTTATCTTGCTATAAAAATAACAATAAAACTAAGTAAGCCTGCCACGCAGCAGCTGTCCCTTTAGTTGTCTTTTACGACACGCAGGACCTACGGTGGCAGTATTCTTACACCCCTAACACAGTGTCGACCATCAAAACTAAATACAAACCAATAAAAAGAAATCAACGACATTATGCCCAATAGCTGTCCTGACAGACCATCATCTCAAAATAATAAGTTTTCATCAATGCTCCACGATTGCACGAAGTACTGGTTAATTTTTCCGTACATAAACGGACTTGGAGGAGAGTGGCCTTCCATTTAGTAAGAGCGTCAATTTGAATCTCGCTACTTCATTACAACTCAGGGTTCAAGAGGAGAACTGGAGGAGAGGGCTTGGCTTGGCTTGGCTGGGGAGGGGATGGGAACCAGATTGAGAGGTAGACAGACAGGAAAGCAGTAATTACGTCTTATTTCTGCTCCAAGGTATGTATATTTCGCATGTACTTCAAACGTTTAGCAAATTCAATGCCAATTACTTTTAATTCATAGGAAACTACTTTATGCTTTTCTGTTTGCTTATAGTTATGCAAAAATTCTCTCGGGTAAAACAACCTTCTCCTACTTGTCACTATCGTATTACTAAATATCTGATACTCTGTTGGGTGTATTTAGGCTTCCTTCATTCGGATGTCCTTCAATACCTGAGCGTCATGATGTTCCTTGTCATATATTCGTACAAGTATTTCCAAGCTCACTAGATCCTAATCTAAAATTTCTCGTGGTTCAAACAACACGTCCTGGTCCGGATTAAAGTTGCAAATATATTGTCGCGCAAATAATACCACATCAAGTTGCAAACAAACAAGCAACAAAAAATATAAATAAGACTGAAAACCAAATTATTATCCCTTAAACTAACTGAGAGTGCATTAACAGAGAATCGGTTAAAACGTGAAGAAAATTAAACATCATAACGCGTACATCACCATTTCTCATCCTAAAATCTGGGCTAAACTTATGTAAAAGGCGGAAACACTCTTAGGACTCTTCTCAAGTTGTGCTGTAGTTATCGACAGAGAATATTTCCAGTCTTGAATATTCAAGCAAGTAACTTCCCTGCTAACTTTGCCACATAACAGCTAGTCGAGACCTTCTCTCAAAGTGAAACCTCCACTAAATAATAATAGTAATGAAAATAATAATAAAATCATTAAGAAAGAAAATGCAATCAAGGGAGCGATGGCAAATCCCACTCGCCATCATTAATATCGCTGAATCCTAGGATGGATACTAATATCAATTAGTGAATATGTCATTGGCAAGTGGGCAGAGCCACAGTGATGAGACGTTTTCCCCTTATGAAACGTCTTTTCGCTGCTGTGAGTGGAGTCTCACTGATGTCGTAGGTTAGCGTCACTATTGTGTTCAAAACCCTGACCTGCGATTTTGATGGTTCTGGCATAGGAAACTCACTTTTACTCTTACTTGAACGATTGAACAAGTTATAGCCGAAAAGCAGTGCCTCATCGACTCTGAATCCCTTAGTAGTTCATTCGTTTCCGAAAGTGTTACGCCGCTTGTCTTCGTTCCTTCTTTGTACAGGGAATGAAAAATTTTGTCTTCATCTTTGGAATTATTAGAGCAACGCTTACTGATTACTTAACAGTTCTCTATTACAACATTTCAAGAGCAATTATGAATGAAATGTATATGGATTTCATTAAATGAATTGTTCTATTAGAAACAAATATATTTGTTTAACATTTGAATGTGTGACGGAAACAAATTAAATAACAGAAGCCATAGTCATTCAAACATTTATTTTCATCAAAATTCCAGAAGCAGAATATTAAAGCTCTTCTTTCCAATAAACGAAAATAAAAACATAATTCATTCACTCATTTATTACAACAAAGAATAGCGAGTCAAAACCACAAGCAAACATTTTTTTTCCAAAAGAAGAAAAAATGGAAACTGAAGAATTTTCTGAATCCTTTTAGAGCGGTTAGTAAAAATAAAATACAAGTCTCCCATAATGGGAAGAAAAACATAAAACATGAAAAAATATTTTGTTCAAATTTATTCGTTGGAATGAAATAGCTGGTGCATAATTCTTTTTACTAGATATCGTAAAAGAAAAAGAAATCAAAGGAAATTATCACAAAAAATAGACTGACAACGATCGACACCCTTATCCTTCTTCGCCTGAAAAAGCAAATACTTCCATCTTCCAATATTATCCCGCAAAGGTCTTCGTCCAGCGGAACCCCACAAGGTGTAATAATATGGCTTTCCGGGCAATCTAACCAACCATCTTTCGCACTTTATGAAATTCCAGTGTACTATTTAGTGTCAATGGTGTATCGGGATAGTCACAATTAAAACTATTCATTACTAATGCAAATAGGATGAGAGTTGACGAAGTCATTTCCTTACCACAATGACTTTCTTATTCAGCGCGTATTTTAGTAGTTATCCTACTCTTCCTACTGTGCCTATTAGTACCCTACATGCAGAGATAATAAGAAGAGAGGCGGTGCTCGTAAAGATACTTAATCATCAGAATCAATGATGATATAATTTGCATTTTATTCACAAAACTTAAAATGCAACACATTCTGTCTGTCTGTCTGTCTGTCTCTCTCTCTCTCTCTCATTCACACACACACACACACACACAGATATATATATATATATATATATATATATATATATATATATATATATATATATATATATATATATATATATATAAATGAGTTGCTTTCATGCACGCTGTAGATATTGGTAAAGGAACTATACAAGTTGCAAAGTGTTTCCAACGCTGCAATTAATGCTGTTATAAATGCAAATTCAATTCCTTCCTCAAATGCGCCCTTCGTACGGGGTCTACGGAATATGAAATGACTCGTTGAGTAAAAATAGAAATCTTGCCTTCTCGTCCTCTCCCACCCTCTCTCTTACTTCTCTTTATCCACTTCTTTGTTTCCCTCCTTAACTGTCACAAAAAACCGACTTTTTATCTTTTGTGTCTATAAATTCTTAGGGGAGGTGTGGGCACGGCTGCGTATTCGTTGAGGTTATCTTAATATGAAAATGAAGGTCGTTTTTCCTGAACGTGAATTTTCATGGTCCTGAATAGCTTTGCCCTGGAAACAAACATAAACTTACTTCAATTTCAGTTCCAGACAACGCCATCGTTCGGGCCTTATATTGTTTTAATCTATAATTTTATAAACCCAAATTCATAAATCAAAAAACATCTAACATCGGAAGCGGTTGATCGTGCGAGTAATTAAATTAGGTCACATACCATAGGTTTGATGATGTAATATTGATAATTTATATATATATATATATCTATATATATATATATATATATATATATATATATATATATATTTATATGATAACTATATATATATTATATATATATATATATATAATAATATATATGATATATATATATTATATATAATATATATATATATATATATATATATATATATAGTATATATATATATATATATATATATATATATATTGTATATATATATATATATGATTTATAGAATGTTACCCAGGTCAATTTACTTTACCAGCGGCTGAAGACGAGGTCAATGGAATAAAGGCAAAGATGCCTAGAAACTAACAAAAGCTGTAAAAACTTCAAGTTCATTACCAATGCGTTTGAATTTACTGTTCTAAGAACCTGAGCACCTGCAATCACCTTATATAATAATTCATCATCAAACATATGGTATGTGACCTAATTTAATTACTCGCACGATTAACCCTTCCAGTGTTCAGTGTTTTTCGGTTTATGAATTTTGGTTTATAGATTTATAAATTAAAACAATATAAGGCCCGAATGATGGCGTTGTCTGTAACTGAAATTGAAGTATTTTTGTTTCCAGGGCAAAGCTATTCAGGACCATGAAAATTCACGTTCAGGAAAAACGACCTTCATTTTCATATTAAAATAAAGAACCTCAATGAACGTAACCATGCCCATACCTGCCCTAAGAATTTATAGACACAAAAGATAAAAAGTCGGTTTTCCGTGACAGTTAGGGAGGGAAACGTAGAAGTGAATAAAGAGAAGTAAGAGAGAGAGAGGGTGGGAGAGGACGAGAAGGCAAGATTTCTATTTTCACTCAACGAGTCATTTCTTATTCCGTAGACCCCGGAATTGAATTTGCATTTATAACAGCATTAATTGCAGCGTTGGAAACACTTTGCAACTTGTCTAGTTCCTTTACCAATATTTACAGCGTGCATGAAAGCAACTCATAAGGTTTCGTTTAAAAAGATTTAAAACTTTTAGATTTATTTTACTTTTGCCTTCTGATCACGTTTCAAAAGAGATGGTGGAAAATCTTTTTATATTTACATAAATATGTTATCTGAACCCATTCTCTTTTCCGTGTATGAAGAAGCCAATTTAAGGAAAATAAAGCCAATTTTAGTATCGAATAACCACCAGACAACACTATGTATCAGTAACTACATGAGTATAAATCTAATTATGAAATTTGTTGCAAATTTGTTGCCTCTCTCTCTCTCTCTCTCTCTCTCTCTCTCTCTCTCTCTCTCTCTCTTTCTCTGTGTGTGTGTGTGTGTGTGTGTGTGTGTGTGTGATACATACACACACAAAGTATGTCATAACCTTTCTTATTTATAAACAGACGGCTAGAAAGGAAGGAAAGAGGTGCCCTGGTTTCGTACCAAATGACCCACCACTTTCGGTCAAAGTCAAACTTCCAAATCGATGGAGCCTATGAGAACTTTTACTGGAACGACCTAGAGCTTCCACACCTCAAGATTGTAGTTTCATTTTGAGTTGACATTGTTTCGCAATGTCAACTAAAAATAAAAAAAAATAAATAAATAAAAACTTCGTTCAAATATATTTGGATTTCCTTAAAATACTTTTAAAATATTAGTTCATAAGGTCTACACTAGAATACTTAAAACCACCCACATTTCTCTTTATCTTTAAAGAAATATCTATTTCAGAATCACAGCTGCTGCCGCAATATCTTCCATAAACAACGGTTCGTATAAACTCCGAGGGAGAGAACATTTTTCCTCTGGGGTACAGATAATCCACGATCACCACAACGCACATTCCTATCGGCCCGACTTATTTTTATGAGAATAAATGGGACCGAACAACGAACAAAGTAAAAGCCACGATTTTCACTATTCCTCGTTTGTTCTTGAGGCTTTAACCCAGTTTCATACAGAACGGGAATATATTTGTAACAGGACATGGCAAGACTGGGAGGCGTTTCGCCTTCATGATAGATATTGCTTTTATTGTTGGAATTCCAAAATAAAAATATTTTTACGTTCGTCTCATTTCAGAGAGAGAGAGAGAGAGAGAGAGAGAGAGAGAGAGAGAGAATTCACGAACATTCTATGCCAAAATCTTTCCATCGCTAAAGGGGGGATTCTCCATCCTGGCAGAGCCTCTCAACATAAAAGAAAACAAAATATAACCACACCATCACTGACCTCGACATTTATCGAGGCGTTTATCATTACTATCAAGACGTGCTTAACAAATATTCATAAATAATTACATACACATTCCAATCAACATGTGGCATGTTTGGAGTACCACATACAATATAGAAAAAGTACAAGGCCCCTCATTTCTCGCAATTATTCGAATACTGGAAATTGAGGTTATTCCGAGCCTACGAAAACTAACAGAGAATATACGTGTGACTTCTTATGGTGATGCAGACAATTTTTTTCCTGACTAACTAAGGTTTGTAACCGACACCACAAAAGTTACTTTCCAATACATGATTTTCCGTAAAGACACTCAAGTTAGATTTGTCTCTCGTTTATCTTTTCATTAATTTACAAATACCTAATCCATGCCACTCTTTGGTCTTTCCTGAAGATGAGGAATCCTTCCTCTTCTTTAATTCTTATTAAAGTGAGCTAAAGAAGTAATTCTTGAGCATGTGCGTGAGAGTAACAGTTAACACAAGATTTTCTAATCCCCAAATTCTAAGATCGTCTCGCGTACGAGGCAATTAAATAAAGCATTGGCCGTTTACACTCGAAAAATTATCACTTGAACAGATAAGCACAAGAATAGCTACCCCATCTGCAGTCGAGTGTGAAGGGAAGGGTGGCTATAAGAGAGAGAGAGAGAGAGAGAGAGAGAGAGAGAGAGAGAGAGAGAGAGACCTGCGAAGGTCAATCATAGACAGTGGATGCAGATAACTCCGCATGTCATGCAAGGGGAGAGAACCATTAAGCAAAAATGAATGGAGAGAGAGAGAGAGAGAGAGAGAGAGCCAGCTAATTATGCGTAAACCAATGGCATCAATTAAAGGATGCAGATGGAATAGAAACCTAGAACCTGGGTTGAAATAGGTTTCGAACTTATTTCAGAATATCCCGTGCTATTGACGAAATTTTTGGACACTTTCCCAACCCACTCAGTTACGGAATTGTATTTAATGAGAGATATTCCGTTAATCAGATTACAGATGTGATTAGAGAGTCACGATTGAGATGGTTTGGGCATGTGTTGAGGATGGATGACGAGGAGAGAGTGAAGAGGGCTCGGGAGGAACCTGTTAGAGGAAGAAGATCGAGAGGGAGACAGAGAATGAGATGGCGAGATAAAGTGAAGAAAGATATGGAGAGGTGAGGTTTGGCTGAGGATGATGCTTTTGATGAAAGGTAGTGGTGAAGGCGCATCAGGCAACCGACCCCTTACTGTAGGGATTACGGTGGGAAAGAAGAAGATTCCGTTAATCAGAGGATAATGATGAATGAAATATGCATCTACTATTTAAATGTTATATTCCATCCAGTTCAATATTTGCGTAACGAATTAAGTCCATAAAGTCTCACCAATCCACTGAGTGAGCTAAAGTACACAGCGGAAATGGAGGAAACGTCCACCAACAAGTGAATTCTACGTCGTTGGTCAGCGATCAAGAGATCCGCTGGAAGATTCAGATTCAAAGAGAAGCAGCTTCAGCCAGTAATCCTTCAATGAAAGCGGCTGGGAAAGTGGAATCATAATAAATAAGTGCCACTAATTGAATACTAGTTTATGGGTATGTTTAAAATGTTCGATGATTGATTTGGGGCCTTCACTGATGGTAAGTTAATTTCATGGTGGTTATACATCCTTAATCATTATGGTGTGTAATTTCGATATCCTCGCTGAAGAGGCTGCCCTAATTAACAAGTGACTTTAATTTTGTTTAACCCTGAATGAATTTAAACGAGAATACCTTAT
>NC_087202.1:57110692-57128192 GCF_015104395.2 Macrobrachium nipponense | reverse complement strand
TTCAATCCTTGCTGCCTCTTCCAGAATGTCATCGTAATTCAATCCTCACTGCCTCTTTTAGATATATCAGAGTTCAATCCTTACTGCCTCTTTCAGACATGTGTCAATTTCAAACATAAAAGCCTCTTTCAGAGCTGTGTCAGTTTCAATCCTTATTGCCTCTTTCAGATGTCACAATTCAATCAATACTGCCTTTTTCTGGACTGTGTCAATGTCAAAACTTAACGCCTCTTTCACACTTATGTCAATTTTAAACTTGAAAGTCTCTTCCAGACCTACTATGTCTGAATTCAATCCTTAATGTCTCTTTCAGACCTGTGTCAGTTTCAATCATTATTGCCTCCTTCAGATCTGCGTCAATTTCAAAACTTGAAGCCTCTTTCAGACCTACATCAGTTTCGATCCGTACTGCCTCTTTCAGACATGTGTCAGTTTTAATTCTTAACCATCTTTTTCAAACCTGTGTCACTTCACTCCCTACTTCCTCTTTCAGACCTGTGCCAGTTTCAATCTTTACCAGCTCCTTTAGACATGTGTCAGGTTCAACCCATACTACCTCTTTCAGACCTGTGTCATTTCAGTCACTACTGCCTCTTTCAAACCTGTGTTAATTTCAATCTGTATTGCCTCTTTGAGACCTGAGTCCGTTTTAATTCTTATTGGCCCTTACAGACCTCTGGTATTTTCAATCCTTACTCCTCTTTCAGACCTGTGTCAGTTTTAATCCTTACTAGCTCTTCCGGACCTGTCTAAGCTTCAAGCCTTACTTCCTCTTTCAGACCTGTAGCAGTTTCAGTCCTTATTGTCTCCCTCAGACTTGTGTCAGTTTTAATCCATATTGCCTTTTTCAGACCTGTGTCAGTTTCAGTTCTTACTGCCTCTTTCAGATCTATCAGTTTCAATCGCAAATTATAAATATTCCTTTAAGAATCAAACGGTGCAAGGAATAAAATGAGCACGGGAAGGGGATTGGGCTGTCAAAAAATTACATTAACGCTTGCATCCGAAAACGAACGTATATTGCCTTTCACTGCCATGCACGTTTCCTTCTGAAAACTGTACAAATTACCTTGTGTTTGGTAAAACTCACAGTCAATATTCATCAGTTTTAATGATAGTCAGATAATGAATGAAAACAGAATACCGAACTTAGCAGTATTCTTTATATAAAAAAAAAAGCTATCTCAGTGAAAATTGCATGCTTAAATACTTAAAAATACATTGGAGATCTTCCTCGAAAAAATCCATTCTCTAACGAGAGACTATTAAAATACTCGGAAAAATGATAAAAAAAAAAAACCTGTTTCCTCAAACACGTGCCCATCCGCAAACGTTTCAAAAGCAATATCTTTAAAAAAATGTCCCTAGAGATGTTGAGAAGCATCAGTATCAAACTTTTACTCTGATGTCCATTATTGTCTCGGCATTACACCAATTTCTTCAGTTATACGAAACATTCTTAGTCTCCTACTTTTAACCTGATTATTCTTCCCTCTCCCTCGAATGCATTTCGCTCCTTCCTAGCATAATTTCGTTCTTCTTTACTATGCCCCATCCTAGACGCTTTCTTCATTCTATGTAAACATTTCTGCTCCTTTTCCATTTTTCTTTCTGTCCTACCACATCTCCATAAACCATCTTTTGGGGTGTCTGATGATTTCTGCTCTCACTGTTTATATTTTTTTATTATTCTCAATTGTTACATATGACTTGTATAACTGTGTATGTATGTGTGTGTGTGTGTGTGTGTGAGAGAGAGAGAGAGAGAGAGAGAGAGAGAGAGAGAGAGAGAGAAATGTTCTACGATAGTGTAACCACAACTGTTCTTTGCTTTTTATCTTACTAGCTTGAAAGAACATAAATGTAAATGTCCACAGCTAATTATATATTATATCTCTTCTTTAGTCCGGCATTTCATTTCTGCTCTCTTAGGCCATATTCCTTTTGTCTCCAGCTTCCGCCGGAAAATAAAAGCGAATGTTTCTCCAGAAGCTACAGTTATGTAGAAATAAAGACTTGGATGAAGGGAACGTTTTTATGCAAATATAAGAGAATAAATCAATGAAGAGGGCAAAATACCTTATGTTGCATCCAAACTACAATGGTCAAAATGGCAGAGTAAGCAACCTATGAATAATGAAGTGGGAAGAATCTAACGCAGAAGAACGAAAACTGTAAAGACAACGAGAGAGAGAGAGAGAGAGAGAGAGAGAGAGAGAGAGAGAGAGTATTATCGTTATCGCTCTCCACCATTTGCAACAACATGCATAGTTAACATGATAGCTTGAGTGACGTGTTAACGGACCCCAACCTCTCTCTCTCTCTCTCTCTCTTTGCCAGAGGAAATCCACCAAGGGAGGGGTGAGGTTGGAAAGAAGAGAAAGGAACGCCAATAATTTGATATCGTGTCACAGAAACCCGAGCAGACATCAAGCGAAACACAATACTCCACGCACGAAACTTCCAGGAAGCAATATATTGAATGAGTCCAGATATTTCTGTTGATTCAGGATAAAATTTGAAATCTATCTCGAAAATAGATTTTAAGCATAATTATGAATGCATATTATCATAAATTTCACATTTCCAAATGATCAAAATACTGATATACGATGATGAAAAATTCGAAACAAACTTAAGAGGGTAGATCGACAGAATGGAGAGACGCTTGTTCCATGCATGCTGTGCTGTCGTTTACGATATACTGCACCATGATTTGAGCTAAGCTCGCATATACCCCAGCCTAACATAACTTAGGGCACAGCAAAGGTTAAGAGAAAAGATTAAGAGCAAAGGCTAAGGAGAAGTGTCCAATTACGCAGATAGTAATTAAGTAAAATAAGAAAAATAAAAAAAGAGAGAGAGAAAAAAAAAAGACTGACCTAGGTTATGCTAGGTCCAAGAACTATGAATATAAACAATGAAGATATTGTGAAGTAACACCCTTTCTTGTTACTTGCATCTAGTGGTTTTATTTATCTGTACTGACTCAAATGATTGTATAGCGATGAAAGGCGCTGTTTTCTCGTTCATTGTGGGTGACAGAGAGGAGTCAATTATTTTCATTTTAAACCCTGTTTGTAAATATCTTGAATACAAAGACAAACAAAACCATTCATAATTGCTTAGATTTAGTTAACATTAATATTTCTTTCATTTATCTCTCTTCTCTGAGGATGTTTCTGGAATTCTAAGAAATGGTATATATACAGTATGAATACACTCTCTTAAATCGTTATGAAAGCATTTCTAATAAGTATTCTTCAGTCTCTTTGCCCAACCACTTTCCATCTCATTTAATGTCTAAAAACACTATTGCTCCTCTAATGAATAAATAATAAGCTATTTAGCATATCATATTTATTTATCTTTTGTCACCAAATGGCTAAGTTGTCAAAAGATTTCGAACACTTTCTGTAGGAAAAACAATTAGCTTTTCCAAAGAAAAAACCCAGAGAGAGAGAGAGAGAGAGAGAGAGAGAGAGAGAGAGAGAGAGAGAGAGAGAGAGAGATTATTATTATTCTAAGTTCTAAAGCAAGAAGTGCAATGGACCAAACAGATCAGGTGAAATACAGATCAACGTCATGGATTCTTCCTCTGTCATAAAATTTACAAGATGTATTTGGGAATATCTGAAAACATATATTACCTGGGTTTTAGTTACGTGGAAATTTTGGCATGAATAGAAGGAAATTGAAGGGAGCTGAATCAAATGTACACAATTTTATATTAAATACGAATTCAGTCGCTTTGCTATATTTTCAAGTAAGGTGCTGAGCTACGTAAAAATAAATGATTGTTTAGTTACATTTTCACAATGAAATTTACGCACTCATATTCAAGTTTTCATACTGCAAGCTAAAATTTCGTTAAGAGTAATGCATGTAAAAATAACGCAAAGTTATATAAACTTTACATATATATCTTTCATTTATATATATATATATATATATATATGTATATATATAATATATATATGTGTGTGTGTGTGTGTGTGTAGTGTGTGTGTGTGTGTGTGTGTGTGTGTGTGTGTGTGTGTGTGTCGGCACCCGGAAGACATATTTACTGCAGGTTACCCTATGGAACTTTGTATCAGTCTTCAGTTAAAAGAATAAAAAGAAATATAAACACTTCCATTGACGCAAATCTGTTTGAATTCTCCGTAAATTAACCCAATCCCTCGGCTCTTTACCCAAGTAATCGACAAAGCATTAAACATAATTGTTCATTTGAAGTAGGACGGCCTACAAACAAGGTTATAAAACAATATTAAAACACTGTACTGCCCTATTCTTTCCTCTACACGTTAATGATGACATCAATTTATGTTTTTGTGTATAGGAACAAACTCTAACTTTAATGATTACATAAAAGCACGGTCAAGTCATCCGAACTTCACTAAAGAAACGCTTCTTCCTGTGCTTGAACTAAATTCAAGTGATTCTTCAGTTTGGTTCTCACTCTCTCTCTTCTATTTGTAACTTTCACCTACCGCATCTACAGAAACTCATTTTAGCACGGTAAGAATATCGAGAATGATCAAGAGGGGTGTATTTAGAGATTAAGGATGCCTGATCACCATAAAGCTCTGAGCACATGTTTTTTTTTTTTTTAGACACTTTTCTCTCTGTCAATGACTCCCGGGAGAGATATTTATATTGGAAACAACGCGTGACCAGGAAATGAGAAATTATGCCCAATGTCATAATAGAAATTGGTCCGAGTAAAAGATGAATAAGGGAAATGTAAGATAATTATCTGGTGAACTTATGATAAGAGGATTAGCAGTTTCCGCTCAGACCCAATGAAGACAACGAAAACTGGAGATCGAGAGAGTGAGGGGTTGGGTTGGGTGGGGGTGTGGGTTTGGGTGAGGTGGGGAGTGGGAGTGGGTTTCCAATTTGCCCTCTTTCATAAGAATACCACGTGATCATGTAGGCGTGGCATGAGGGGAAAACGAGAGGAAAGGAGGAAATGATAAACGTGTCATGCTGAGCGCATTCCAACCACGTGGCATTCTTTAGGCTTTGCTACTTATATTTTCAATCGCTTAACGCAGAACTGCTTTTATCCACTAAGCGTGTGGCACGACCTCCTCTGGGCTGCTTTACACGACCAGTTATTATTCTCAAGTGGTGACCAAAAAAAAAAAAAAAAAAAAAAAAAAAAGTTTTGTTACATTCATGGAGAAATATTTGCCAAAGGAGAACGCCGCTGAACCCATGACAAACCTCGACATCGCCAACAGAAAGTTTGCCAAAAACTATTCTACTGTAATGAATAAAAATCGGACCAATAAATTGCAAAACGAACTTCCCAGAGCAAGACAGAAAAGGGCTTCTTTCATCATTTTTCTATCAGGCAGCGTCAACACTAAGTGTAAATTCACTGACGAGCTTTCCATAGTTACGCTGCCGGTTTCGCTTGGAAATAATACCAATTTCATTTTGTATCACTATAACGGTAATTGGTGTAACTTTTGAAGCATAGCATGTACGAGCCAATTCGAACATTAAGTCGCTATATCTCGAAATTGATGTGGAAATTCGTATACATTACTGGCATCGAGAAATCGCATCCGAATGGTGATAACCAAAATGTTTCAATGTGGGAAGGTCAAAAGGACGGGCAAAATATTAAATTTAACAAGAGAGGTAAATGGGAAAAAGAATGTAATCAATGCGGAATTAACTCAATAGAGGAGCCACATGCTTTCCGATTGCTGAATACTTTGTTGCTGATACAAATCAAACTTGTTCGGAGAAAGGTCACATCATACAAGCCTCTTCGATTTAACCACCCGCAATAAACTTGCCTTAGGATAAGCTGCTTATACGCATCACCGCTTTTCCTTATAGGATGAGAGTTGAACCACCTTCAGCATAAAGAAACTGGGTAATAAGCTGAGACTCAAAGGGCATGGAACAGGGGCCCCTAATATTTCAAGCTGCTTTTCTATCAGTACAGAGAGAGAGAGAGAGAGAGAGAGAGAGAGAGAGAGAGAGAGAGAGAGAGAGAGAGATTATAGTTACTACTTTAATGAAAGCGAGAAAGAAAATTTAAAGTATATTTCCTCAATACGTCAAAGGTAATATGAACAAAAGTGAAGTATATAAGTAATTTTTACGTATAATAAAGAATGTATTTTGACATTCAATAGATAATGACCCAAGGGGTCATATAGGACTTGCAGAAGTTGCAGAAGTGTTAACGAAGTGTTAACGAAGTGTTAACGTAGTGTTAGCGAAGTGTTGACGTTGCCTTAACGTTGCTTTGGCGTCGTTTTGAATAATCGTCTTTGTTTGTAGACACCTGGAGTCATCTTTAATATTCCAGAATGTAAACGCAACGATGCCTTCTCTGAGAAAACATGTTGACGTTCTACGCCATTGATCTAGATTCGTATGTCCATCTGTAAGTATGAAATCGAGCAGTGTTTTGCTCTTCTATGATCTTGTAAACATAATTGTATATCAGACTTCCACTACACCTCTCCGCTTGAAGACCTATCAAAACCTTCTTGCAGCTATCCTTGTGATGTAGCTTGTTAAATATAAGTTTTATTTTATACTATGAGTTTTAACGTCTTCAACCTTCATACCAGAAGTAGCTATTGATGGGGACTTAGAAGATATCATTACAGTCAATGAGACTTGACTGAAGGAGTGGTGTTTACCAAACGACATCTGCGATACATCATGCAGATCCAAAGTAACCAACAGGGTGCCTTGTTAGTATAACAAATGCTAGGCAACACCCCTTAGATATATATATAGATATATATATATATATATATATATATATATATATATATATATATAGATAGATAGATAGATAGATAGATAGATAGATAGATAGATATATATATATATATATATATATATATGTATATATATATATATATATATATATATATATATATATATATATGGTATTTATTTACCACTGAAAACTCCAAACGAATATGAAAACATAAATTTTGCCCATTGGATTTACACCTGCTCGTGCCAAGTTTAAGACATGGTTGGTCTTTGCGGAGATTCTATTATGATCCAGCATTTCTGATTCTTTAATGACACACACGATGGAAACTAAAAGAAAGAACTGCCAATATAAACAACTTTTTTTTCATTGTCATTTAAGCAGTGTATTTTACTTCCGTTGTCGATATTCAAAACAAATTATAAATATTCGAGGTAGGTCATACAGCAGAAGTAAGAAAGGTAGAGGGTAGTGTGCATCAATTTGAGAAGGAACTTGGGAGTGAAGCGTCAATAACGGATGCAAATGAAAGAAAAAATGGGATATATACTGTTTATGACAGTGAGCATCATGGTATATGTTACGAACCACAATTTGAGATAATCCGAACCAGAGTAATATCTGATTCTGTAAATAACGGCAAATTAGTTTAGCAGGTTCTCATCAACATGAGTACCTTAAACAGTATAATTAGTGAGTAACAGGTGCAAGACTAATTTCATTAAGAGAGATCTAGGAGTCACGCGATAAAAAACAGTCAGTAATTACAAACAAAAATCTTTAAATGGACTTCTTCCGATGCAAAGTATACATGTTTCTGATCGCAAGAAAGTAATACCAGAAGTTTTATTTATGTGGTTTCGGAAGTCAAGGATCTCATTTTGCAAAGTACCGTTATTCAACAACACCTACACAAGATACAATAACGAATGAATTGAAGAAAATATTGACAGAGACAGCGGTAATAGCCGATTTTAACGATTGAGAAAGAGGTGGGATTCTTGAATCAGGACAACTGAGGGACTTAGTATACTGCGAATAACGAGGGTCAGAACTAACGATCATGACGGTGTAAACTGAATGAATGAATCTGAAATACGAAGCATAATTATGTGTGTAAGAAAAGAAAGGGGGGAAATAATGAACCTTTTGAAGTATACAGAACACAAAATGTCAGTTCTTTGATGAGAATGAAACATTTTGAAATACCCGTTCAAGTAATAATGTATTTCCTACTTTCTAAAATAAATATGTGAGAGGGCTGACTAGAGATAATGAAGAGGCAAGCAATGGACAGTCGTCAAAAGGAACAATTTGAATATAAGCCAGTGCTAATCTTGCCCAGGCGCAGAATGACGGCACAGCTGTATTATAATGTATATCGATTTTGGTGCACAGTGGCTCCTCATGATTTAATTACAATAACGATTTAAAAATTATTGACCTATTCTCTTAGGTCTCAACTGAAGGAAATTTCCTCCTAGCTACAAACAAACCGGCATGATTTTCCTGTGGTTCACTACCTTCAACTGTGCTATTCATACTATGCTATCATACTTGTGTGCGGTTCTGAACATCATTGCAAAAATCAGTCGTTACCGCCTATCGTCTATTTATGCCTATAGAAGAGAATAAAATATAGAATTTAGGCCAAACATTTAGCGCTGGGTCTTATAGGGTCATTCAATGCTGAAAAGGATATTGACAGTCAGAAGGTTTGAAAGGCGTAACAGGCGGGGGAAAAACCACGCAGTTGCACTATAAATCAAATTTTAGAGGAGGGTGGAAAGTATGAATAAAAGAGGTTGCAGCTAGGGGCCGAAGGGACGTTGCAAAGACCCTTAAGTAATACCTATAGTGCAATACATGAGGTGCAATAATGGCACTATCCACCCAACGGGGATTAGCCTAAAGGCTGCAGGCATTAAGCTGCGTGTAATGACAACTGCAACTGAAATTCCATTCGTTATGCAACCCTCATAACACACCCCCTCATAGCCATGAACAAAACTCTAAGCCTTGTAATTTGTCCTATTTTGTACGTCTCCCACTCCTCACTTCTGCGAAATAACCTCGTCGAGCCTACCAGCCACTGATATCCAGAGGGCCTCACTATGCTATTTCATCGTCATCATTAAAAACAATAATAATACTCTCGCATTTATATCACATTGCTGTTACAATATACCCATCCCAAGCTAATTCGTGAAGAAGTTGGTGTACAAGCTATGACTGTTTAACATATTTAAACCCCTCAAGGAATAAGTTGCAACGAAAAACGAAAAGCTTATCCTACCACTTAACATGTGACATGATAACAAGAGAGAGGAAAAAAAACTAAAAACTTGGCACTTACGGTATTAGTCAGTTTCTTCAGTTCCCGACAATCAGAGCCTAGGCTACTGTGTAATGTAGCCTGGGTCCATCACGTCAGCGCTTTATGTCTTTGTTTACATGCAAGAATACTTAATTCGCCTTCTGTAACTTCAAAGATTCGCCAATAAAGGGGTATTGTGTGCAAACGTGGTTAAGAAAGCAACACTGGTTCAATGGTCACACTCGCAACACTGAAATAGGACACTGTGACTTAAGAGTGACACTAGCGTCAACTTCTCAAAAGTCAAAATGGTGTGACTGGTCAGTGTGGGACAAATTGGAGAAACAAGTGGTTTGTTGCGTGATGGAAAATATGGAAAGAAAACGGAATTACGAACTCTTAAGGGTAACATTCAGGCCTGTACAGAGGGGGTGGGGGCGGTTGGTCGGAGGGTCGAACGACCTCCCCCCAAAATTTGTGAAAGTCCATATTTTCAAGTATTTCACCTTGTTTATGCCTATATAGCAATGACAATTATAGATTAAAGGTCCAGTTTTGGGAAAAAAAGACCGCCCCCCCCCCCCCCCATAAAAAAAAACACTCTTGGTACAGGCCTGGCACTGCAGTTGTAGTGGTGGGCAAACTTTTCACCGGGGGGGGGGGGGCGGTGGGGGTGTGGGGGGGGGGATCAGTGGGGCCATGAAAAGTGCCGCACCTTTTAAAATCGGGCGGTGCTCATTGAGACAATGATCCTTATAACTGGTGAAGAAATACTTGTGCATCCATTCTTCATTAATTGCACGGGGCTCATCTTCAATTTTCCTCTATTTACTAGGCATTTTCGTAGGGTTTGAGAGATTGCGTTATTGTACAGACTATATGACAGGGCATGAGAACATCTGGCGGGAAGTATTACATTTTCTTTGAAATCTCAGCTAAGCTGCTAGAGAAAATGGGATATTGACGTATAACTCATGGCTATGAAATGTGATCACTAAAAAATTTATTGATTTTTTTTTAAATATGTTGCAGGTTTCCGCAGTTTGCCCTCCACTGGCTTAGTGTCATCATTATTGCCGCTGATTTTTCTTGATTAGTGACTCCCATTAGCTTGAACTTTGTAAATTAATCAGTGTTAATTCACAAACTTAGCCTACCTCTTTTTATTTTTTATTTGATGAACATAACGTGGAAAATTTATTCTATTTTCAATAACATTTTGAGATAATCCAGTATGTGCCAACTTGCCTATTTAGATATTAACAATATTTCTGTCTGTTAAATCTTTTGAGTTTCTATATTTACCGTGGAATGTAGGATAAACTACTACGATTTTTGTACAGACCACTGTAGTAGATCTCTGTACGTTCTGCATATTTGCAAATTCAGACTACTCGGCATTTAAGGTTCGTTCATCAGCTGACAATTCTTCTTATTTTTACGAATTATCCATCAATATTTTGCTGCATGAAGCTCACATTCCTATGTAATTAATAATAAACAGGCAAAGGCAATAGGTGACGGTAATAAACCATACCTATACCATTCCTTTGGACATTTTACTGTAATTTTATGCAAACAGGGAATATTTTCCATCACTCGTTGTCCTGATGTCTCAGGACTCTCAAACGATAAAAAGCTGCCTCAAAAGTGTTTGATAAATGAGAAAGTGCAAATTCCACTGCATATGCAAAAAAGATTAATATTAATGACTGAACTAAGTTGTTATTCTTCTAAACATTCACAAACTACCTGACGCACGGCAGACAAATAAATGATCACCGTTAATGTATTCATAAACTGTTTTCTAGCTACATATACACACTGGTTATATATAGTTAAATAATTTCGTAACTTAGTCAAGAGATAGCGGCACCAGTATCCAGTATCTCATGTACTTTTGTAAAGAAGGGATTCATTCTTTGAAATATAAGTCCAGTTGATTCATGGAACTTACCTTCGTTGAATCATTATACGTAATTTATCACGCTAACACAAATATACTAAAATAAACTTATTTCATAACGGTTTAACAAATCATATCGAAGAGAAAGATCCAGGATAAATCCTAAAATGTATATTCGGCAACTGATTTCTTTTTTCTTATATATTTTCGTGGCGTAGTTCTTAACAATAACACTATACACGTAAACATCGATGCATATAAGGCATCACATTGCGAACACAGGGTCCAAAAGGCGAACACCTCGTTTCTCAGCAGCAGCTTTAAAAAGTTCTGTGAATATCCCTTTGATCGCAGTTTTTAAGGAGATGCACCGTTCAGTTCACTTTTACTGTCATTACACATATGCATAATCAGCTGAAATATAATACAAATTTTTACATTTTTGGCAATTGCCTCGTTGCTGGCACAATAAAGGTCATTATTGAGTTTTATCTGCTGCTGCTAGTGGTGTTGTTGTTGTTGTTGACATTTCATGCTCCCTTCTAAGGACCACAATCCCTTTAAATTGCTTCTTGTAAAAGGCATTGCTGCTTCTTAGGAGCCACTTCGGAGGTCATTGGTTCCTTGGCTCCCCATTGCGGTTATCTTTCCCCTGGCAGGTCTATTTAGGTCATCGCTCACTTGACACACTCTGTGGACACTGACCTCTTTCCATTCCCAATTGGTCTTTCAAGGGCGAATGTCTCCCATAACCCCAAAGGGAATGTTGCCTCTGCTGCTCTCACCATCTGGCGGCCAATTCATGAAAATCATCTCCATAAGACCTTTCTAAAAAGGTATGCTGTTTTCTATTGTACAATGCTTACTTACTGCTTCCGTTTTTCCACTTTGGGTAGTCCAAAACCTCCCATCCAAGTAATACAAACGTCCATTACCTCCCTAGAGACACTTCCCTTCCTTGCCTTAAGCCCTTCCTTAATTCTGCAAAAACAATTTTGTTTTATTACCAGTCTCCTTTTATTCGTAGAAATAATAATGTATGGCTGAACTGTCAAAAGTGCTATGAAAAAATAAAAAATACAAGTAGGGCAAATAACATTTTTAACGCAGCCTCCCTCTACAAAGGATTCATTTGTATCAGTTCGCCGTTGTATGAATACATATCAATGTCCAGTCTTATTTGAAGTTTTCGCTCCATCAAAACATATTTCCCAATAGTGAATGTGGCAACATGCATAAAAACCACGAGGCAAAAACTTGAGTGCTTCTCTTTCAGCAACGGTTCGTCCCTGAATTGAATCTTCGTTCTCTTCCAGTTTTAGATAAAAATTTCTATATCACACTGGAGATCAATATAACCTAAGTTCATAATAAAAATGTTCCCACAGATTGTGGGTATATTTGTGCTTGAGAAGAGCAAACACAGATTTATGTTTCATGTATTAACACTGAAAATACATTATCTAATTTCTGCTTAAAGAAGTGGAAGGAACACAGGTAAGCCAAGCCTATTGTGGGATAGCAGTAATTGGAGATACGTCAGGATTGCATACATTTATGGAAAATGCTTGCATTTATGCATGTAAATGAAAAAAATATATAGATAAAAAAAAAAGGCTCACTTCTTTATTCGAAAAGTTCATGGAAAAGATACTGATATTAATGACTGATATTTTGAACTAAGGAACTCTCAATTTTTGGTTATGAAACCACCTCCTCTGGTACATGTAAACTGTAACTAGTATGATAAAGAATCTTACACCACAAAGTTTTTCTCCTCGAGTTATATCCAAAACATGATATCTTCTCTGGAAAGAGAGAGAGAGAGAGAGAGAGAGAGAGAGAGAGAGAGAGAGAGAGAGAGAGAGAGAGCATTGTTATTGCCCAAAGCATTTACTCTGACATCTTAGAACCTGTCTGTTGAGAATTTCTTATAAGAAGTTTCGTTAAATAGAATCCTCATAAACAACTGACACCTACCTGTTAGGGTACATACAATCACAAACAAAGACCGGCGGCAATAACACGTGCAAAGAAAGCATTTATCAAATAAGTATGAAATACACACAAAACACGAATCAATGAAAATGAGCATGACATAGTTAGCAGCTGAATGACGAACATGTTTGGAGTAAATCGGGGAAGAGGGAAAGAGACGATTATGTGGTAACAGAGCAAAACCAAATTTCTTTAAAACAACTCGCAGCAGGATAGGAGGTAAATGGAAAGAAAAAAGGGGGGAGAAAAAGAGGAAAAATAATTAGCCTAATAAGAAAAAACGTGTAAGCGATAAACCGTCACATCCGAGAAGATGCGAGAAGGTAAAATGTGAATGGCAACTAAGTTTCGACGCGAGTATCCTCATCCACGTTGAGGAACGAGTCCGACGCGGTGGCGAGGTGAAGTCAAACAGAGGCCAGACAAGAAAGGAATGACAATTGGGAACCATCTAAAACTAAATGACGGAAGTCGAGATGTATTTCCATTTCCTAGGCAATTTAGTTCCCTCCCTTCAACACCCCCTTGTTCAGATATTTTTTGTATGATTTCCTTACAGACCTGCAAAAGAATGTGTCAGCAATTACAAATGAGATGAAATGATATTTCACATATCATATGATACAACATGATAAAGGAAAAGTGACTATTTTGCTATTATAAGGAGCTTATTCACTGATATTTAGTAATGCACGAAATCTTACCAAAGCCGAGTATTTGGATCTGACAGCTGACCGCTAAGCAAATTACCAAGAAATTTGCCATCCATCATCGTGTAGCTTTCACAAAAAAGAAAAAAAACGGAAAGATATAAGTGAACACTGCATGGCAAGAAAGATGATGGAATATATTCACTTCTACAACAAAATGGAGCCACGAATAATCACTATCATAATTATAATACCATCACTAACAACAAAACAAGACAACGAATGGAAGTCAGTTGGGTATGATGAAATACATCCAGTCTCTCTCTTTGTAACTCACCAGCGATTCTGTGGTTGATCATTAGTGAGTGCCCGGAGCGGGTTCGATGACACTTGGCATTCATAGAGTCCGATGCCATGTGTGGCCACCCATCGCACTGTCAGTGTTTGGTCACAACCGCCAGGAGAGACCTTCACTTCCCACGCGGGCTTCAGAGTAGACCTGTCTCCCGACCACTAGGAGGTGGTAATATCGATGTGTGACCCATGACACCTGGGAAGAAATGGGATCATGACTTCTCTTTATACAGACTGCATCAGACACTATAATTGATCATATTTACAAACAAATTCTTTTCTAAAATCAATTTTTTCCACAATTCACAACATATTCATTCACTGTAAATTCTGGTGTATGATAATACATATGTTCATACTCTCGTACTTTCATTCATGCACATATGGACATTATATACGTGTATCTGTGTGAATGTGTCTATGAGAGAACATTTCACCAGTATGTCTTATACAATTAGTAAATATTAATCTTTAAGAATCAGTTTTATGCAAAATTGTCGGTGAATAAAAGTATCTGTAAAATCAAGCTAAAAGAAAATCAGCTAGCCATGCTAATGGATATTATCGTAGTTAAACACGACGATAAACAGAGAGTCATACTTAAAAAAAATCAGCTCAGCCCATAAACCGCATGAACAAACACGGGGAAAAAAAAAGACGCATAAACCCCTTCCTACGGTCCTTCTCTAACTTTTCTCATTTCTTTTCTGCACCAAGGTATCAAGGAGCTCAGGTGACGCACCGCATCCTTAATGAGGTGTTTCTTCAGAACAGGGCACTTCGTTAGCCCAAACTTATCCCTTAAAATGATACATGACTCACGTTCGTTCGATTCAACAAGCTACCACTTCAATCCAGCCCAGAATGGAACTTACAAATTTGTGATATTTTATCGCAAACAATATAGGATAAAATGCCTGCCATTTGCATATATGTGTGTATATATATATATATATATATATATATATATATATATATATATATATATATATATATATATATATATATATATATATATATATATATATATATATAGATATATCTATATATATATACATCTATATATATACAGATTTATCTATATTATATATCTATATATATATATATATATATATATATATATATATATATATATATATGTATATATATATGATATATCTATATATATATAGATATATCATATATAGATATATATATATATATATATACTATATATATATATATATATATATATATATATATATATATATATATATATATATATATATATATATATATATATATATATATATATCTATCACACACAGGCCAGACGTACAGGGCGTTTATTCACATGTTAAAGAAGATCAAGGGCAGGAACACGAAGAGATTCACATTATCCTTTAATCCTACGTTTCGTGACAACATCGCCACATCTTCAGGGATTTTTCTACAAAATAAGTATAAAATGTAGAATTATTTGTAGAACATCCAGTGCAACCCAGCTACACACACACAGGCCAGACGTACAGGGCGTTTATTCACATGCCTAGAAGAATCAAGGGCAGGAACACGAAGAGATTCACATTATCCTTTAATCCTACGTTTCGTGACAACATCGCCACATCTTCAGGGATTTTTCTACAAAATAAAGTATAAAATGTTAAGGATTATTTGTAGAACATCCAGTGCAACCCAGCTACACACGACACAGTCCAGACGTACAGGGCGTTTATTCACATGTTAAAGAAGATCAAGGGCAGGAACACGAAGAGATTCACATTATCCTTTAATCCTACGTTTCGTGACAACATCGCCACATCTTCAGGGATTTTCTACAAAATAAGTATAAAATGTAGAATTATTTGTAGAACATCCAGTGCAACCCAGCTACACACAACACAGGCCAGACGTACAGGGCGTTTTATTCACATGATAAGAAGATCAAGGGCAGGAACACGAAGAGATTCACATTATCCTTTAATCCTACGTTTCGTGACAACATCGCCACATCTTCAGGGATTTTTCTACAAAATAAAGTATAAAATGTAGAATTATTTGTAGAACATCCAGTGCAACCCAGCTACATACAACACAGGCCAGATGTACAGGGCGTTTATTCACATGATAAAGAAGATCAAGGGCAGGAACACGAAGAGATTCACATTATCCTTTAATCCTACGTTTCGTGACAACATCGCCACATCTTCAGGGATTTTTCTACAAAATAAAGTATAAAATGTAGAATTATTTGTAGAACATCCAGTGCAACCCAGCTACACACAACACAGGCCAGACGTACAGGGCGTTTATTCACATGATAAAGAAGATCAAGGGCAGGAACACGAAGAGATTCACATTATCCTTTAATCCTACGTTTCGTGACAACATCGCCACATCTTCAGTGATTTTTCTACAAAATAAAGTATAAAATGTAGAATTATTTGTAGAACATCCAGTGCAACCCAGCTACACACAACACAGGCCAGACGTACAGGGCGTTTATTCACATGATAAAGAAGATCAAGGGCAGGAACACGAAGAGATTCACATTATCCTTTAATCCTACGTTTCGTGACAACATCGCCACATCTTCAGGGATTTTTCTACAAAATAAAGTATAAAATGTAGAATTATTTGTAGAACATCCAGTGCAACCCAGCTACACACAACACAGGCCAGACGTACAGGCGTTTATTCACATGATAAAGAAGATCAAGGGCAGGAACACGAAGAGATTCACATTATCCTTTAATCCTACGTTTCGTGACAACATCGCCACATCTTCAGGGATTTTTCTACAAAATAAAGGTATAAAATGTAGAATTATTTGTAGAACATCCAGTGCAACCCAGCTACACACAACACAGGCCAGACGTACAGGGCGTTTATTCACATGATAAAGAAGATCAAGGGCAGGAACACGAAGAGATTCACAAAGGAAGAGATTAAAGGATAATGTGAATCTCTTTGTGTTCCTGCCCTTGATCTTCTTTATCATGTGAATAAACGCCCTGTACGTCTGGCCTGTGTTGTGTGTAGCTGGGTTGCACTGGATGTTCTACAAATAATTCTACATTTTATACTTTATTTTGTAGAAAAATCCCTGAAGATGTGGCGATGTTGTCACGAAACGTAGAATTGAAGGATAATGTGAATCTCTTCGTGTTCCTGCACTTGATCTTCTTTATTATATGAGCTATATTATATATATATATATATATATATATATATATATATATATATATATATGTATACTATATGATAGATATATGTATATATATAGATATATATATCAGATATTGTATATATATTATATATAGATAGATATATATAGATATAGTGATATTTTTTAATAGATGTAGATATATATATAGATATATATATATATAATATATAGTATATATAGCATATATATATATCTATATATATCAATATATATCTATTATAATATAATACAGATATATACATACATATATAGTAGATATATATATATATATATATAAATATATATATATATATATATATAATAT
>NC_087202.1:57090692-57103192 GCF_015104395.2 Macrobrachium nipponense | reverse complement strand
ATATACATTCAATCTCCAGTAACCTTTTGCCCACTAAATAAAAGTTCTGAATTCTAGAATATTTATCCTGAAAACCCTTCTAGCTAGAAATTTGGTAAATTTCTATCGTGAATGTATTGCAGCTTGATTGAATAAAGGGTTTCTTGTCTTCAAGTGCTGGTACTGAAAGTATATTGAGAACGTGCTAACGGATAATTCAACAATACCTACTTTTTATTGAGTTTGTTTAATAATTTCATAAACAATTTTAGACTTTTCCTTGAATAATATATAAATTCACAAACCAAAGAATAAAAAGTAGCAGCTTCCTCTGAGAACATTAGCGCCATAAGAATTTATTAATAATATATTTTCATAGTTAGTGAGGAAGTCCACTATCTATACAAATTCATCTTCAATCACCTTTGGCCAATACCCAGGATCATTTACTGACTACTGAAACGCAGTGTTTTGTGAAAAATTTAGCTTATAAGAATCAGGAAAACGGAAGCGTAAAGAGAAATCTGAAGCTGATAGAAAGAGAAATTTTCCCCGAGCTTACTAACATAGCAGCGAAACAGGTACTATGGAGAGAGAGAGAGAGAGAGAGAGAGAGAGAGAGAGAGAGAGAGAGAGAGAGGCTAATGACTTGCAATTAAAAGAAATCACCAACTATACTAGGCAATTCGAGAAGAATATGGAGCAGAGCATCCGCCAACTCTCTCTCTCTCTCTCTCTCTCTCTCTCTCTCTCTCTCTATATATAATATATATATATATATATATATATTATATATATATATATATATATATATATATCGATCTATCATTCTCCTATCTGTCACCTCACACTCACCTAAGAACCCGATCAGTATTTCATTCTGTTCCTTAAGTTCCAGCAAACCGCCACTCACTCGGACCCCGGGGTTTTATCCAAGAGTTCCGGGAAAGTTAGATGGCTTACCCTGCCGTCCTTCACTCTGCCTGTTACTTTCAAGTGCAATATTCTCCTTCCATTAGCCTTTAAGTGCAATCTCAACTACGGGGCAACTTCAAAACATGTTTTTGTAGGTTGGGAGAAGTTTGTCGACGGTAAATCACTAGATTTAAAAAGGACCGTGTACAAACACAACACGAATGAAAATTATAAATATGCTTACAATTCCACAAGATTATGTATTTAAACACTAGCATCCACATTTCATGTAATTATTACATTACACACACAATGTATATATATATATATATATATATATATATATAGTATATGGTATATGGTATATATGTATATGTATATGTATACTATATATCATATAGTATATATATATATATATATATAACTGTGTGTGTATGTTTGTGAGTGTGTATAGTGCAAGCTCATGGTGATATATGAATTTGCAAGTGAGGACATTTATACGCAGGTGACCAAATGATTCACAATTATCGTATATCCTGCACTCATTCTACTTCGTTTATGGCAAACACCCCGTACATTACTTTTTTGTCCAAAATTTCAAAACAATCACGATAAGAGTTCGACGGTGTTTCCATGAATTCAATTAATATATCAATAACCAATGACAATTGAGAAATCGTTTGCATTCCTTTTTATTGTTATTTATGCAATCTTTAAAATGTTTCTTGACCAATTTCCTATAGAATTTCCTATGGAAACTAATTAGAAGGAACCCCTGTAGAGTTTCATCTAAGTTAACTATTGCCGCATCCATCCTTGGAAACTAATTTTATTCTCTAGCATTCGTGTGTTTGCTGAAAATCCCAAAGTTCTTAAAAAAAAGTATAACTGTTTATAAGGACAGAACTAGTTTCCACAGAAAGAAAAATTAGTTGATATGTAAGTTAATTGAACAATTTCCAGACACTACATGCTACTTCTGTTTTTCTTTATTCCCATTCGTTATTACTTAAGTTAAAAACTGAAGAAGAGATAGCACCAGAAAGCGTTAGCCCTATGGTTTCCAATAGCACCAGAGGGCGTTAGCCCTATGGTTTCCAACATGTTTTGTGGGATGAAGTTGCTAGCCCATACCCTTTTCAACGCTGTCTGCGAACATATATATTTGGTTATACAATAGATTCACATCAACTGTGCATCTGATGTCTAGGCCAGTCCCTTACGACGCTCCTGATTGGATACGTATTTCAAATGTGTCCCTCAGGAAAGGTGGAACATACATCCTGTCTATGTGAACTCTCTCGAGAGACTGAGAATTTCCAGCCTCGTGACTGGCTTATCAACAGCCAATCAGGAGGTCGTAAGGGACTTGCCTAAATATAAGATGCACAGTTGATGTGAATCTAAGTAACAGAAGCATAGTGGATTCTTAGCAGAGCGTGCCCATCCCCCGGCCCTTGCCTAGGAGTCCTTTGTTTGGTAGGCAAGGATACTAACGATCTCAACACAACGAATTTTTGTTTAGGGAAAATGTTCAAAGAACACAAATCTACAAAATCGTGTTTGTGTGCGCAGTTCGTGTGTGTTTGATGTTTTGCGCGTAATTTTATATACTATTATACAACACTTCCTTCGGCTGTTTTTTTTACTAGTACAATGTACCAAGTACATAAGATTTTAGTAAAAATATTTCTTATTACTATCATTGCAAATAAGATCACTGACTTGCAAAGTTGCGTCATGTGATGTGCAGTGTCACTAACTAAAGTGCAAACGCTGAGAGAGAGAGAGAGAGAGAGAGAGAGAGAGAGAGAGAGAGAGAGAGAGAGTTTCTCCATACATCTAATTAAATGAGACGTCAAGAACCTTGGAAAGTTCTGGGAGCCTGAAGTGGACCTGTGGCCCTCTCGGGAAGCCCTTGGCATTGTCTAGAACTGCAGTTGAGGACCGTTGACTGGTTAGTTCATAAAGCGAGGCAGAAAGGCGGTTGAAGAGTAAGAGATAATTGCACGCGCGCGTGCGTGCGTGTGTGTCCAAATGCTTCATGACATGGAGATCGCCTGGAGCTTGGATAAACTGAATGATGCAAACAATAATTCATAGCCAACTTTTAAACAATAACATATGAATGACCTAAAACACATTATTATTATAATATTATCATTAACGTTATCATTATTCCATATATACTCGTATGAAACGTGTATCGAAAGTTCAATAAAAAGAAAAAACAATCTAGAGAATACGTTATGAATCCAGCAGCAATACAAACTCAGAGGAAACTCAGGTTTATGCCTCGTTTACTTGACCATATAAGTCATACACTCAAATATATCATTCAAATCATACATACAGAATTCAATACTAAATAAATTTGCAGAAAAAATACTGCGTAGAGTTAAGATGTTATTCACAGAGAGAGAGAGAGAGAGAGAGAGAGAGAGAGAGAGAGAGAGAGAGAGAGAGAGAGAGAATAGGTCGACTGTAAAGTTTACTGAGCTGCCTTGAAAGCTAATCAGAAAAGGCGTTTTTTATCAACCTGCTTGTGCGTTCACGCCTTAACCTAACTTCGTAGTCAATTTTCGCTGAAAAAGCTAATACCTGCTTATCGAGAGGGTTCTCTGATTTTTTACATAGTTGAAAAACATTCTTGCTAAAGCTGCTTAGAAAGGGATGGAACATACATTGGAAATAGAAGATATAAGAAACAAGTGCTAGAAGGGCAAGGCGTCACATTGCAGGAAGCGTATGAATGCATTGCAGACAGAGGTTAATGAGCTGTTTGTTGGGGTTCGAAGAAAAACAGGAATCTCATTACCATCAGCTATACTTAGCAAAACTCTCCCGGTTACAGATACTCTTTTAGTGTTGACAGCTTTTTCCAGAGCACAGGCGGGCTGTAATAACCAATGAAGCTTTACTTTTTATGTCGTTAACTGCATTAGATGTATTTTGTCAAGGTTGCTCATCTGTTGTCGTTGTAAAAATCCCAAACTTGAGCGTGAGATAAATGTGGGGAAGGACATGTAATATTAATAATAAAAAAATCCAACTTGAAAGTTGAAAAATGGGGACATAATCGTGCATAACTGTGAACAGGGGAGGTACAGCAGCAACTGCATTGATAACAAAGTTTTAATAGGGTTTAAACGTGATTTTCATCGGCATATGACACGGCTCATGTAGATTTGGCGCTCTACCTACATGGTTAAAGGGTTAAACAGGATTTTCATCATAATACATAATAACAAGGTATTATCCTGCTATTAAACACTGGGCATTACCGCAATATAACTCTCTTGAATATGATTACACATCTGTGTATGAGCACACAGCATAAGAACTTCAAAATTATCTCTCACAGACAATAAAAGCTCAACACAGGACAAAGACGAGGAAAGGAGTGGTTCCTGCTATGAGTAAACTGAGACTAACAACATGAGCGTCGCTACAGTTTTCAATTATTATCATTAATATTATCATCAGTATCATTGATAGCCAAACTGCGAGATTTGTTGGGAAAACAGAGTACTACTTTCCCGAGGGATCCAATAGCGAAAGCACACGAGGATGGAATAATAAATACAAAAGTAAAGAAAAAAACAAACAAAAATATAGAATGAATCAGAATAATTGCAACTCTTATACAGAAAGAACAATGTGCTGATCGAGCTACGGTGCCAGAGACTAATTCTGAGTTCCAGAATAAGAAATTAATAGTGCGAAGGTTTTACTCCAATATTTCTAAGTTGTGAGTCAGCTGACTAAAACCCAGGATATAAACATGACAGAGTATAAAAAAAAAGGACCTTTTCCCTTTGGCAATCAGGTCTCCGAAACATTGTTAATAATAATTCTTATTCGCAGTTTGGAGTGAAGAATTGCACCTAGACTTTTCATGGCGTTGCATGCACGTGAAGATACATAGTCAACAGAAATATCTGGGAGGGAGAAAGTTGTTTTAGACGAACTAGCAATCGTTACTTAAGTATTGTTAGGATTCAGATTCATTCCCCTAATAAGGAAAGGGTATGTTCTAAATGAAAAAGAATAAGTCTTCTGTTGAAGTTACAACATCTTTAATGGAATATTATTACGAAAATTATATATATGATAAATATTCTATATGTATAGTATATATATATATATATATATATATATATTATATTATATATATATGATATATAGATATATATATATATATATATATATATATATATATAGATATATATATATATATATATATATATATATTATATATCTTAAGAGGTGAAAAGAGGGGGAATGGCTAATAATATGTTTAAAGTGTTTTATATAATAATAAAGTCACATAGCTCTGCTTGCCTAGAGACAAGGGGTGGTACACTGCAAAGTTCACCGGAGAGAGAATGGTATTTGCTGAACAAGCAACTTGTCTCAGAGGTCGTTCCCCGTTTGCGAGGCATGTGCATTCGTTTGTACGCGTATTACAGGCCTACTGGTTCAGGGTACTTGTGGAAGACGCATTCTTTGTGCAAAGGAGAGAACAAGCGGTTGCCCTAAGTGTCGGGAGAAAACGCCCATCGAAAAGATGGGTCCGATTCCATGGTTGATTAGGAATGGGATTCTCTAATTGACTAATACTAGACAGTGTGACTTGTTTGGGGATTGAGAGTGTAACCTTAGTCCGGAAGGTAGAATGTTATCTTATTGGTTTTCTTTATGGGCAGATTTGGGTATTTGTGCCATTATGACTTGTTAATCATTTTGTTCTTTGTTATAACCAATTGCTTTGGGAAATAAATGATATTTTTGTATATTTACGCAGTCTTAATAAGCCTCGTGACATCTTACAGACAGGGCACCGTTGGCAACAGGTAAGAGTTCCCAGTTTGTGTAGTTTAGGGAAGGGGGGTAAAGGGGGTGTAATAGTGGTGCCAGCGGTAAAGGCTTTTTATATATTTTTCAAGCTGTAGGTACGCTCCGAAGGGACTGGTGACCAGTTAGAAATAGGGGGTTTCGGTTTTTATTTTGATAGGAGAAGGGGTTATTAATCATGTCACAGGCAACTCAGGGTCATTACTGCTGATTCGACAGAGAGAAGCTGTTCCTCAGACAGTCTTCCTCTCCCAAGCCAAGCCAGTTGATTTCTTGAGATTACGGAATAAAGGTGTTTAAAAAGAGAGAAAAGGAGGGGGGGGTAAAAAGTTTAGTTTTCGACATATTAAAGTGTTTCGCAGTTCGCGCATGTTTGCGGTGTATGTGAATTCGGTTTAGCTTTTACGGTCATATGAAGGACCTAAGTGTATTTTCGAGTTTTTTTTTTTTTCTTATTTTTTTTTTCTCTCCCTCTTTTTGTTTTGTGGATTTTCTTTAACTTTTTGTTCTTGTTCATGTTCCTTGTGTTTGTGTGTGGCGAACTTGCCTGAGTGGGATTTTTGCGGCAAGTCGTGCCAGAGAGAGAGAGAGAGAGAGAGAGAGAGAGAGAGAGAGGCGAGTTAGCTCGGAAACACCTTACGTTCTTACTTTTCCTATCCCTTTCTTATTATTATTATTTTTTTTTTATTGCCATTTTCGTGGGTTGTTTTGTGATTGGGGACGGGGCACGCTTACCTTTTGTTATCTGTTGTTGGAAAATTTTTTTTCTCCTTGATTGGGTTTAGTGTATATAAGTACATTGATGTTATGAGATCGGGGAACAGCCTTGGGAAACAAGATAAAATGGCAGATACCAAACCGAACGACGCTACTACATCACGTGACGAACATTTCTGCGGGGGTCAGCCCGTTCAAAGGGATCGTGGATGGCGCTTTGTCACAACCTTTGCATATTTTCATAGAGGGAGTTAATAACTATTTAGCGGGAAAGAATATAGTAGACGATGTAGAGGCATTCAGAGAGGCGAAAGCTTTGCTAGATTTCAATAAGGGAGACCTCAGTCATAGGTCAAGGAGTTTCCAATTTACGAAATGTCGTACCTGGACAGACTTGCAAGCATTTTTGAAAACCGCATATGGCTCAAAGGAACACGGAGATATGGTGAGAGACCTTCGAGGTCTTTATAAACTACGGAAAGGCACTAATAGCCTTGTAGAACATAGTTCAAAGCTGTTTGACGCAGTGGCAGATTGGGTAGGAAAATTGAAAACATCTAAATGGGTTACAGGGGATAATCTCCCTCTAAATAATGTTCATAAACTGATCTATTTTTCCATGCTCTTACACGAGGTACCCGATGCAATAGTGGATAGCTTTGATGAAAAGGTGAGCCTACCTCAGGACGAAAGAATTACTTTATACCCAAATAGATAAACACAGGTCTAAATGTCCCACCGTAGATAGCACAATTTTTAACGGGACAGGCCCGAGGGATAGAGTACAGAGAGACACGGAACTCTCTTCTCATCGTCTGTGTGCAAAAGTTGAGTATAACAAGAGATCGTTCGATCAAAAGCAACAGCAGTTGCGTTGTTTCAACTGCAATAAACCAGGACATCCAAAGAAATTGTGTAGGGTTAAATATTGCGGAATGTGTAAAAGTACTGAGCATTATTGGCAGTCTTGTCCATCTCAGATACGGAGAGATGCGAGGCCTGCACCGCAAGGTTCTGGGTTAATTATAATGTGAGAACTTCCCAGGCGGGTCAAACCAGTGGGCAAAGGGATCGGCGAAATTTTTGGAAGCCCGATCAACAAAAAGGGTACAGGTGATTGGTATATGCCATTGTGGTCTCGTGGGGGACGCCCCAGAGCCCAAGCCCATAGTCTATGGAACAGTAGGGGATGTGGATATCCGGTTTTCATAGACACTGGGACATCAATAAATCTAATGGACTATAATTTGTATCAATCCATGTTCTCCAATTACCCTTTGCAGCCCTCTACGGAGACGGTGTGTGATGTGCAAGCCCATGACGATTAAACACCCTGGGTTGTGTACAAATAAGGTTTGCTCTCGGTGACAGAGTGTTAACAGAACCTTTTTTGGTAATAAAAGGAATTGCCTTAGGTAATAAAATCTTGTTGGGTCATCCTGCTTGTAGAAGACACAAGATTTCGATCCATGCGGGTGCTAATGGGATAACAATCGGGAAAATGAATTACCTCATACCATATGAGGACGTGAATAGAATGGAGGACATGGAGGTTATTGAAAGAGGAGAGGTGCTCGGTGGTATTAATGACGGTGATACGAGTGTTATGGGGAAAGGTAATGTTAAAACACACGTTGGTGATCTGGGAGATGATTACGGGAGTTCTATCAGAGTTCATAGTGGTAACAATGATACTAACAATACTGGTGATGATACTAATATGGATGTTGTTTCTGATACTAACAATGCTGGGGATAATACTGAGGGTGGTAATTTGTATGGGGCGGTGGCAAGGGGAGATACTAACCACAAATATAGAGGTGTTTTATTTGAAGACATTATGTTACTACCAGGTTCAAAGGTTATGGTAAAAGTTAAATTGAAGGAAATGAGAAAACCCACAGATGTGTGTGTTATTGAAAACAGTGAAAAAGCTCAGGGGGAGTTGTTAGCACGGCATCGGTGAACAGTGTATCCAAGAATGGGGTTACGTGGGTGGAGCTATTAAACTGTAATGATACAGTTAGGAGATACCAGAAAAATACATATATAGTAGACTTCCATGATTGGAAATGCGATAGTGGTTCTGTGGCTATCGTAGAGGAGAAACCTGAGTTTTCGGAGGCAGAAATACAATCAAGGAAACAAACATTTAGTGAACATTTGGCTAATGCGGATTATAGCGAACACGTTGAAGCGATAAGCGGGCTCTTGGCGGAATTTGGGGATACGGTAGCCTTGCAAGGTGATAAATTGGGGTTGACTAATGTCTTAGAGCATAAGGTAAATTTGGAGAGCAACACAAAACCTATTTATATTCCTGCATATCGCATACCTTTCAAAATCAGAGAACAGGTAGAGAAAGAAGTTAATAGATGGGAAGAAGAAGGAATCATTAGACCCAGTGTGTCTCCTTACAACTTTCCCTTGTTAGCGGTACCTAAGAAAGACGGTTCGGTCCGTGTATGCGTCGATTTTAGACGTTTAAATGAGAAAACGATCCCTGACCGCTACCCAGTTGCGTGCATACCGGATCTTTTTGTCGAAATTGGGGGACATAATATTTATAGCTCAATTGATTTGGCGCAAGGTTTCTTACAGGTCCCTCTCAGCGAGAGTAGCAAGGAATATACCGCCTTTTCAGTGCCCAAGGGACACTATGAATTTACGCGAATGCCTTTCGGTTTATCGGGCAGTCCGATGACTTTTACCAGGTTGGTGAACACAGTTTTGCACGGGTTATTGGGCAAAAATGTTTTTGTGTATATGGATGACATCCTGATCGCAACGGACACGATCGCGCAACACCTGGAAGTGCTTACAGAAGTACTTAGGAGGCTTAGATTAGCGGGGTTGAAAATCAAGCTAGCCAAGTGTTCGTTCTTGAAAAAGCAGATCACATATCTAGGTCACGTCATATCTATAAGGAAGGGGTTAGAGTAAATGACGATAAAGTCAAAGCAATAGCGAATTTTCGCATTCCCAGATCAAAGAAAGAGATTAAGTCATTCCTGGGTATCGCCGGTTTCTTCAGGAGGTTCGTAAAAGGGTTTTCTAACATAGCAGCTCCCGAACTGATGTGTTGCGGGAAGACGTTCAATTTCAATGGAAGGAATCCCAGGCGGAGAGTTTCAAAAGCTTAAAGATGCGCTAATGAATCCCCCGGTTTTGAAGTTTCCAGATTTTAAGGAACCTTTTACATTAGTGACTGATGCAAGCCAGGAAGGCATAGGTGCATGCCTTATGCAAAAGTTTGATGGGAAATTTCATCCTATAGCTTTTTTATAGCAGGAAGTTCAGGACAAAAGGCAGTAACGAGAAGTCCATGGCCACCATAGATAAGGAAGCCTTTGCAATAGTGTCGAGCTTAGTTCATTTTAAAATGTTTACTGATGGGGAATAAAGTAGAAGTCCTTACAGACCACAAACCGTTACTTGATCTTTTTAATAAACCCGATTTGTCTCCCAAAAGAGCTCGATGGTTTCTAACTATCAGAGATTTTTTTTGATGCAAAGCTCAAATATATAGAGGGCAAATTTAATGTTGTCGCGGACGCTTTGAGCAGGAGTTTTCATGACGTGGAAGGTTTCCAAGTCGCGCAGGTCACTAACGAAGCCATACAATGGGATATACCCCTCATAGAGCTAAAGCAAAATGAAGACGAGGTCTTAGCAGATGCGAAAGCATTTCTGAGAGGGGAATTAGTCAAGAAACGTTATAGCTTGCCTTTTTCGGTTTGGAGTTAGAAGGAAATCTGTTGGTTAGGAAAATTAAATATAAGTTGAGAACCAGTGAAAGTAAAGGAGATACGACACAGATCGTAATTCCGAAAGTCTTAATTCCAGTGGTTTTAGATATAGTTCATTGCAGGTTCGGTAGTCCTCACTTGGGAATAGAAAAAACTTATGATGAGGTTCGGGCTAAATACATTTGGAAAAATATGGGTAAAGATGTGGAAAATTTCGTAAGGAATTGTGCGGTGTGCAACGCATGTAAGCCTGCTAGGACAACGTCATGCAAATTAGGATCGTATCCTATACCGAGTAAACCTTTTCAGAGAATACATATGGACGTCTTAGGGAATTTTTGTGAGTCTAGATACGCGAACAAGTACTTGCTAGTGATAATAGATGAACTTACAAGGATAGTAGAAATTTTCCCACTTAAGCATAAAACAGCCGAAGAAGTAGCAATAGCATTTTTCAATGGTATCGTTTGCAGATACGGTTCACCCGAAGTTCTATTAACCGACAATGGGAGGGAATTTGTGAACAAAACCTTGGAGTGTTTAGCTGAATTCATGGGAATACAGAAAGTAACAATTATTCCATACAGACCCGAGGCTAATGGGTTGTGCGAACGAGCGAACAGGAAAGTGCTCGAAGCGCTCAGAAAAACGGTAGGTGGTAATGATAGAAATTGGGACAGATATATTAACGTTGTTAGACATAGCATTAACACCATGGTTAGCGATTCAATTAAAATGTCCCCTTTTGAAGCTTTGTTTGGTTATCCAGCGCGAGGCACATTTGATTTGTTAACTACGCCTCACCAGGGGGAGGATACAGTTGAAGCGCTGATATCCACAGCGAGAGAGAGACACGCATGTCTTAGCCGTAATCTCGAGTCCACAACCAGAGATATGGTTCAAAAGAGTATTAGTAAATCATCTGATCCCAAGATCAATGTCGGAGACAAGGTATTTTTAAAACTTAACGTGAGAAATGAGTTAAATTACAAACTAGGCCCGAAGTTTGAAGGTCCTTTTAAAGTCATTGAAGAGAAAATTGGAAATAGGTTTGTAGTTTTAAATGAACGAACAGGTCAGTCGAAGCTAACACATACCTCGAAATTGAAAAGAATTGGTCGTGGCAATTAATATATGATCGCGCAATTGCATTCATTTTTCCTTTTTTTTCTTGTTATCTGTTTTTGTAATTTGATGACAGAATGGCTTTGAAATTTTTTTTTTCCTTCTCCTTTGTTTCCTTCGAATGTTTTTCTCTCTTATTGTATGTAAGTCTGCGGCGTTTTGGCGTAAGATTCGGGGTTAATATTTTTCGGCAAATGTTTGCTTTAGCTGAGAAACGAGATGTTTTTTTTAGCGTGGGGTCAGTAATTAAATAGAGGAATTATTTATGTCACCGAGTGGTGTTATTATTAAGATGATGGTTTATGTATAATGAGATGGTTCTGGGGGGTGTGCTTACGAAGATCAGTACTAAACATTTTTTTTTGAGAATCATGAGTTTCTAGCGTCGCGAGTCTGATTATGCTGCAATGCTCAGCACCTGACGTGTTCATAGGTGGGTTTCTTTTTTGCTGAAGTTGCTGTAAGGAGTCCGGTTGCGAACCTTCCCTTTGGAATTGATGACTCGGGGATTTGCACGGTTTTCGGAGATGCCGATTATGACATTTCACGAGAACGTGTCATATAAGGGGATTTTTTTTTTTTTTTTTTTTTTTTTTTTTTTTTTTAGTTTTTTTTTTTTTTTTTTTTTTTTTTTTTTTTTGGGAACAAAGTGTCGATAGGGTTGCTGCGCTAGCAGATTCTGTAACGGTACACATTCCTTTTGGGAAAAGATGTTGAATTATATGTTTTTTTTTTTTTCTTTCTTAACGTCGTCCGAGATGATTAAACAACTGATGGTTTTCTTTTTCTTTTCTCTTATGTGCGCTGTGTAATGGGGAGGGGAAAGTTCACTTACTATTGTTGTATTATCTTATTTTTATTTATTTATTTTTTCTCTTCTTTTTCTTTTCTTACGAGAGATGTTGCAATGAGGGTTAAGCTCTAAATAGCATTTATCTATTAGATAGAAGATATAATTTGTCAGGGTATGTGGGTTGGATAGAAGGGGTGTTCGTCATTATTATTTTATGGAGGCTAGTTATATAAACCATAAAGGGGTTTTTACTGTTAGACTTTATGAGTTCTCTTTTGATAGTGTGTTTGTCAGATATGGGATTATTTGTGAGAATTCAGTAGGTAAAGATTTTTTGGTTTAGCGAGGAATTTTTCTTTTTCTAA